>NW_014570014.1:17840-63727 GCF_001313835.1 Polistes canadensis
CTTAAGAACTAGCCGTCGACTACTACTGTGCTTCCATCTATTGGAGGTCTTAACAACTAGCCGTCGAATACTACTGTGTCTCCATCTGTTGTAGGACTTAAGAACTAGCCGTCGAATACTACTGTGTCTCCATCTATCGGTGGACTTAAGAACTAGCCGTCGAATACTACTGTGCCTCCATCTGTTGGTGGACTTAGGAACTAGCTGTAGAATACTACTGTGTCTCCATCTACTGGTAGACTCAGAAACTAACTTTTCAATACTACTGTGTCTCCATCTATAGGTGGACTTAGAAACTAACTGTTCAATACTACTGTGCCTCCATCTGTTGGGGGACGTACGAACTGCTTACAGCTGTTAATTGAGAACTGTGGCTCCATCTAGCGATGGACTTAAGAACTAGCCGTCGACTACTACTGTRTCTCCATCTATCGGTGGACTTTAGAATTAGCCGTCGAATACTACTTTGTCTCCATCTATCGGTGGACATATGCGAACTAAGTTCGTATTAGACGCGCGTATTTGAAACTAGAATATTTTTAAATTTTCACGTAAAAATTTTAAATACATCGTATTACGAATGTATCGAGATTTGCAGCTACTGCAGAGGTAAGATCTACTACAGATCTTGTAGTTACTGTAAATAAATATTTATGGATGTAGATGATATATTATGGATGGAGATGGGTATAAACTGGTATAATTTTTTTTCCTAATAAATAAGTATTTATACCATAGAAAATTGTTTTTAACGCTAATATTTTATTATAAAAGATATATTATCGAAATATACAAAATATAATATATTAATATATAATAAAAAAAATAATAACAGGACATAGTCCTAACAAACAGACGAAGAAGAAGAAAATAATAAAAAATGCATCAATTACATTTGTTTTAAGTGCCCGTGTTCGTTGAAAGTGTTTTGTTACTTAAATTCAATATATCACTCTCATCATCTAATTCATCCATCATTGAACAAGTAAAATTATATGTTTCTTCGAAAAGGCCTTTATCTTGTACAAAATATTTATCGGATAATTTACGATTGTCTGATTCCTTGCTTGAAAATATTGCATTTAAATTTATATTTGAATATGCGCTAGAATATAAGAATTTGTCAACAGTCTCCCTTAAAGTGTCATATGCTGATATTATTTCCCGCGAATAACTGCTTAGTATAGCTAAGAATTAAAAAAACATTAATTAAATACACACATTCGCAGTTAGAGAAATTAAATGAATTGTAAATAATACTTACACTTGTATTGAGGTTGATTTATTTCAAAAATATGATGATAGTAAAAAAGTTGATTATACAGTTGAATATCCGAGTACTAAACCAAATAATTGATTTTTAGTATTTATATCATTCTCTTAAATTCAATATTAAACAAAAATAAATGTTGGTACTTACAACTTTATGCATAAAAGCATTTGGGCATTTAGTACATTTAGGATACTTTCCCTGAAAAGATAATGGCATTTTTCTAGTTCTGTATGAACAAAGAGGATTTTCACACTCTATCCAACATTCATAATAAGTATCTATAAAAGATCTCAAAGCAAGTTGTAAAATGTTTTGTATGACTTTGATATATTTCCATGGAGGCATTGTACATTCTAGATTAGAACACTTGCTTAATGATAGACGATCACCTTCAGGCTGTAAACGTATAGTTTAATAATTATACTAAAACTTAATTTTTTAGTAAGTAAATTATTTTTCTTTACTCACAAATGCAGATATAACACCATTAATTGTGATTTCAGCTCCACATTTTTCATTTATGCAATTAAACTTAAAAGGTAAGCAGTACTTAAACTTTTCATCATTTATTGAAATGAGTGCTTTATGGTTGTCTTCGCTGACTGTTGCTTTCGACTTATAAACGTTTTCTAAACCTATTTATAATAAAATAAAAAATTAATTAAATCTGTATACAGAATGTCTAAAGTTTTTTGTACAAAAATTGTGAGCACATTTTACGTTCAAAAATAAGAGAACAAAATGTTATAAAAAGATAAATCATTTAAAGCATTATTCAAGAGTTATAACATAATTTGCAAAACTGTTTAATGTGATGTTTAAAGATGATGTTTAGCAGTTCTGCCTATGATGCTTACTATCTTAGAATGTATAGGTGGACAACATTTTGAACAGCACATTAAAACAGTTTTACATTTTAATCTAGAAAATATTTCTTCATATTATATGTACCTAAATTCCTGGCTAATAATACATCATCTATTCCTTCTATTGGTTCACAAATTCTTAATACAATTGGAAGTATTTGATTCATCAAATAATAATTAATATCAATTTTTAAATTATCCTTTTTTTTAAATTCATCAATATGATAAGCTCTTTCCGTAGCCGACTTATCTGTTCCATCCTAAAATAAAATAATATAACATTAAACCTAGACTTATAACTACTTACTAAGTAAACAAATAAATGTGAATAAATACCTCGCATATAATATAAGATATAGTGTCACCAACTTTCCACATCCTTCCACCATCCTTGTTTAATCTCAATGCAACCAAAACATGAGGCTGTTTTCTATCAGGATATTCATGGGGATTTTTGGAAAGTTGTTTAGTAACAATTAATGAAGATAAAGGCACTTTATTTTCTCTAACTTTTTGTGAAACGTTTTGTAAAATAGTGAAAATTTCTTCTATTCGTGTGTCGTTGGTTTGTTCGGAAAATAGTTGATTCAAAATTTTCCTACAAATTTATATCCACATTAATTATGTAAATTACTGAACAACAAATGAAAATATCCATATAATATACATACTTTCCAGTTTCACAGGCTAACTGACACCAATCTCTTCTAACAATATCCAAACCTTTATGTTCTTGGTTTAGTTTAATCTGTCCATTTGGTAATTTAACCATAGTAACAGCAGCATATTTTTTCTTTTGTAGAAGTAATAAATAACGAAATACACCATCAATATCTAATTCTACTTTTTTATATAACTTGTTAACCTCTTGTTTTATCTGTTAGATAAATATATACAATTAAATAAAAACTATAAAATACACATTACAAAAATATCAAACTAGTCGATATTATACCTTTTTTCCAATAGAAAAAACTTCATCATAATCAAGAATATTAGTTTTTATCATTATAGAATCAGTATCGCCATAAATAACATCATAATTTAATTTTTCCACCATACGTTTTGTATCTTGCAATATTTCTCTACCCTTTGCTACAAACAAATAATTATCTTGTATGCATTTAATAGTGATAATAATATCTTGCTTTTATTTTTATGAAACTTACATGTTATTAGAGCAGCTAATCCCTTAGCATAAAATCTACAATGGGCTGCACCTAAACATCCATACATTGAATTCGCAGTGAGTTTCAAAGCCATTTGTCGTATATTATATTGCATTTTTAACTCGGAAGAAATATTAGGCTTGTTCATTAATTTTTTTATTTCAACTCTACTTTCCACGAGTTTACGTATTTCTGTAGGAACGATACCTGGTTCTAAACTCGAATCTGGTATTTCTAAATCCTACACATACACACATAATTTATATTACATAAATAATTATATATACATATGCATATTAAAATATATAAATTTAAAAACCTATATTTACCTCATAATTAGCATATGCTGCACCTGGTACCGTGGTAAAACATAAATTGTACTCTTGTATTATACTGGGGTATAAAGAGTTAAAATCCATTAATAAAATCAACGTATCATAAAACCCTTTTTGTGCAGTTAAGACTAAACCACCCGCATAAGCTGCTTTTTTCCTTCTAGGATTATCTACGTATAAAGAAATATATTAAAGCATGTGCATACATACATGTTGCATGCTCCATTTATTTATTAGCTTTATATTATCACATAACTTACCACCCTCGGTATTTTTATTTATTTTTCCTTGCAATTTATCTGGTGTTATGTAATTTTTTAAATAAAAAGCATGTAATAAAAGGTATTCATTTCTTTCAGAACGGCCAGCTGATAGTGTTCTTGATAAAGTATTACCTGTACAAATCATAAAATATAAATAAATAAATAAATATACCTTATAATTGATATTAAAAAATCAACGTTTATATATACCAGCTATAGACGTAATTTGCAATGCAAGTGGTAATATATCAAGTTCAAATGTTATAGACAAAATATACGATGCTTCCATTAATGTACGTTTTATGAGATTTTCCATTTTTTCTATCGATTCATAAAACAAAGGACATTCTCCAGGTTTTAATTCTTTGTATTCATTTTCATTTTGTTTTAATACCTAAAACCATATAATGTACGGTTGTTCACTTAATTAAATAGTATTAATCTAATAAATAATCTAACAATATATAAATCACTTACTGCTATACAAAGAGATTCCAAATCATAACTCCTAACTTTTAAATTTAATTCTTTGGCTGAACTTTGTATGTCACAAACAGAACGGCCAGCAAATGCTTGACCTATATTGATTTTTCCCTTAAAAAGAAAATTGATTTCATAAGCTTATGTTTTATAATTGCCTTTTTTAATGCAAATAGTAATCACACTCACTTTAATAATAGGATGTGTACTACGTCTTAATTTTCCAATTCTACTCCAGTTTAATACTCGAAGATTAAAAATTCTATGTAACAAAACATCAAATTGAAATCCACAATCATAACCAATACATAAATCTGGATTTACATTTTCTATTATTTTAAGTACTTCTTCGAGTAGATCATGTTCATTATCACATTTTATTATTGTAGTATATTTTATTTTTGATAGTGTTTCTTGTGCTTGTCTTGGCCATAAAAGATCTCGTGGTTTAGTTATAACTATTTAAACAAATTAAAAAAAAAATACATTCATTCTTTAAATATACTTAAATAACATATTAAGTACGGAAACTTACCACAAAAACTTTGTTCAAATAAATTTGGTGGTTTTGGCCGTTCCTTGTCAATATTATATTTACGACGAAGAAGAATTCCAACCATTACTACTTCATTTTGTTGCGATTTGGAATGTGAGGATACACGAACGTTTAATGTTGCTATTGTCATTGGAGGTATTGATAAGTTTTGAGATTCTGAACTAACTGAAATATTTTCCATTTTCATGCACGTAACCTATTAATTATATATAAATACTTATAATATTAAATGAATTAAAAATGTCTTTGACGAATTAATAACTTGTACTGAAACATACATTCAATTTACACCAACTAGATTTTACTCCTGTAGGAATTACACATTTGACATCCAACCAGCAAGGACCTTTGATATTTCTTTCTATAAGTAGAAGCTCTAAACTTTTAACTGTTGTTCCAAAAACTTTTTCTATAGCAGGCCCCGAATACGCTGAATCAATAAGTGGATAATATGTAGAATATCTAACTTCTAAGTAGTCTGAAAATTTCGGTACATCTTCTTGCTCAAAAGCATAATACTTTGAAACTTGACTAGATTTGAATTCTTTAATTCCTACTTTGTTAGCAAATTCATTGAACTCCTGATACACATCATGCATGCTAGTTCGTTTTTGTTCAGAATCGGAAGAATTTTTTATCTAAAATTTAGAAAATTATTCTTTAATAATTGTGATCTATTATTAAAAATATCTTGATTTTACTATTTCTAAAGATATGTAAGAAAACGTTTACTTACATATTCTCGAGGTAAAAGATAAATCCTTCTTGGAATATTTTTTACTGTAAGACAGCAAGAACAGTACGTTTTGGTAGATGGAATATAAACTTTTCCAAATAAGAATACGGTGCCTGGCTGCTTAAAAAAATCTTCATATGCATCCCACCAATAAAAACGAAATATTTCTTCTCCAGCAGAATTTTTAATAAATGGTATAGACACATCTGAATTCTCTGCAGAAACTTCAACATTTGTTGTTTGTATTCCAAAATCATCGTTCCATATTTCATTAAAAATTTCCTGATTTTCCTCCAATATATCAGAATCTTTGCAGAGTGTTGGAGATTTAATCTTAGAATGATTCTCAGCTCTCGAAGTCGTTGGCACTGATTCTTTCAAATGTTCATTTTCGTTTAAACTTGAATTCTCAAAATCTATTTCAGACAACTATATCAGAAATAATGAGATAAGTATTTTTATGCATTTGTTTATACAAAATATTTAATAAAATAAAAACTCACATCTCCGATATATGCACTGATGTCTATACTTCCATCTTCAATTATTTGAGTACCCGATACTTCATTCATATTACTATATTTTTCTATGCTTACAGTCTGAGACTCATCGCTGACATCGTTAGTAATTTCTTGACTTGTACTTTGAACACATGCACCATTATTTGATGTTTTGATACCTGGTAATTCTTTTGTAGAACCGTTTTTATTTAATGTATCAAACATTGGTTCATCATCACTAATAGTAATAATGTCAATCATTGAAAGCACATCGTTGTCACCTGTTGTTACTTTTTTCTTTTTCTCCATGTCTTGATTGCTACTAATATCAAATATAATAAATTTCATATATTTACAATATAGAATCTCATCAAATATATACATTGCATATTATGATAAATTTTACTAAATTTTTATAAATTATTTTTATTTTTATTTTTATTTTTACTATATTCTATATTAAATTAAATAAATTACTCACTTATTATTTAAAAAATATGTTTTACATAATTTATTTTTACTATTTTTTATAACAGGTACTTTTTTGGTATCTTCTTTTTTAAGTTCGCTCATTAAATCTCCTAAAATATCATCATCAAAAGTATTTTTACTTTTCGAATTAGAGGGCATTTGCATAATCATATCTTGAATACTCCTTTTGCTTTTAGTAACAATTTTTCTCTTCTTTCTAGGTCCTGAAGTACTATACTTCATCGCATTCTGAATACTACTGTCATCTAAATCATCGTCGAAGACTTCTCTACCATCTTCTATATAACCAATTCCACCTGTGAGTTGAAATATAACAACATAATTTTCTCTACGTACTAGAATCATATACTATAAGATTAATTACCATCATCAACAATCCAATCATCATTTTGCCGTTTACGAACAGTCTTAGAATATTCCTGTTCATCGACTTCCTCATAAACATTTTCCAATTCATCAATCTCATATTTGTTCTTACTACCTTTCAATTGTTTCAACTTTTGTAATGCTAAGGCACATGCACTTTTTTCAGGTTTTTGCCTTCTAGCTCTACCAGAAGGGAATTCTAATTACAAAAAATAAAATAATTAAAACAAATATTTAAATCATTGCCATTGTTTTTAATTAATTTTAGTCTCAATAGAAATAATTTTATTTATATTTATTTTTTGTTAAGATAAATCTATACTATAAATAAAAGATATATACATGCTATACATAGAGATAATATATGATTTACCTTGTGCCTCGCTCATTATTACTTTGTCAATATTTAATTTCAATAAACAATTATTGTATACAAAAACAATATCACATTCTTTGGATATAAAATAAAACTGAAGAAAATCGTAAGAAAAAAACGATAAATAGACGTCCAAAAAAACTTATAACATATAATATAATGGCGGGAAACGCTTCTATACTGTTTTCAATTGTTTCTTTTTTCTTATGTTCCATGAACTAATCATTTGTAATAGATAAGACGTCTAATAAAAAATTAAGAAGAAGAATGAAGCACAAGTGCCCTCTGTAAATGCTCACATGAAATACTGTGTTATCGATAATTTGTTCAAATTATGAAATTAATAATAATTCAATTTAAATATATACCATATTAATTACCGTAGTTTAAAAATATGTGTTTATAAACAATTATTAATTAAATATTACAAAATAGACTTTATTACGCATATGTTAAACGATCAAATTACTTTTTAAGTTAATATTATGAAGTCTGTCGTATTCTTTTTTGGAAAAACGTCATAACATAGATTTTATTATATTCACTTATTTTGTACTTCGTTCCATTTTTTTACAGTACAATTAACATGAATGCATATGTATTAATGGTAAGTATTATCAACAATAGATATTTAAAGTAATGTATCATCGCAATTGTATAAAGTACCGCAAAAAAGTTGGCAAAAAACCTGAACAGCAGAAAAAATGAATAAGTACTCATAATTGTACATTAATTGAATATTTAAAATCTATAATTGCATACTTTATTAGTTAATTATTTAATTTATTATTAATAATTGAAAATACAAAAACATTCTTTCTCATTTCTAAGCAGCAATAAAGTTTTCTATTGTTTTTTGTTTTCAATCAATTGTTGACTTTTTGTTTGTCCATTTGTGCAATTATAGATTTGTAATATGCAATTAGTGTGCAATTAAGAGTACTTATTCATTTTTTTCTATTGTTGAGATTCCATGCCAACTTTTCGGTGGTATACCAAGTGTAAAATTGTAAACTGGCAATAAAGGATAGCGATTTTAGCGCACCTATGTATCATAAGAAAATAATTGAAATCTTTTCTATATACATTACCTTACCATACCCCAACGTATATCTATAATATTGTGTTTTTGTACATTCCATATAGTCTTTATCCTTATACAAAAGTATCTAACTTCTAACATATCGTGACAGTAGGTATAAATACTATTTTATACCAATGTCCTGTCAAATAAAAACAATTGGCAATTTGAAAGACTTGAACAAAGTAAAGGAAATACTTTCTGGAGATGCTGTTGCTAGATGTGAGTTATTTTATTATTCCTTTTTTTTATCAGAATAAAAACAATAGAGAATACTTCTATTTGAAATTCAATAAATATTTTATATCCTTTAGCTGAACCTATTGCAAGTCATGAATTACCTTTACAAGATTGTTTCATCTCACTTTCATCTGCCGGTGATGTTCTTGCACTTGCACAAAATACTAAAATGATCATACTGATTTGTAAGTATAATAATGATGGAATATAAAATAATCAATAAAATATGTATTCAATCGATGAATTATATTCTTTTAGCAAAATGGGATTCGCAGGAACCAAGTGAATCAAAAAATAAATTTCATATCGTATGGAATGGAATAATTACAGAAAATCAAAAGTAAGTATTTAATATGAAAAAGAAGAGATCATATATTTTATTTATTTATAAAGATAATTAAACCATTTATTAAATCATTTTTATAGCGAATGGATTACTTCGATAATATGTTTACCTCTGATTTCACTGGGTAAAATTAGTGCAGGTACTAGTCCTGATTGGACATGCATAGCTGTAGGATTCAATAATGGCATTTTAAGATTTTATACGGAAGTAAGTTAATAATGTCCCCCCTTATTAAAATGATTTAATTAAAATGTATTTTTTATTACCCAAGACAGGTGCATTATTATTAGAACAGCAACTTCATAACGAACCGATTCTTGGAATAAAATGCCAGTCATCTTCCTTTCATAGACACTCAATGAATAAACAACCATTAGAAGAATTGTATATAATTTATAGAAGTATTATATGTATACTGCAAGGATTTCCATTATTCACAACTTTACGTGCATGCAGAAATCATTTAGCTAGAGGTATATATATATTATTGCATTGTGTATATTATATTTTTTTACATTTCCTCTATTAATATTATTTCAATTGCAGTACAAGCTAAATGTAACGATGTATCTCCAGCTACTACCTTGTCGTACAAGAAATGGGAATTTAGAAATCAAGATATCACAAATGATGCTGAAATTATTGGTACAACATCTGTAAACAGTTTTAATCATTTAATGACTGCTTCCTTATGTGGTGGTTACAATGCATTATATAGATCTAGTGCTCCACAACACAATCTGGTTATGGCTACTGGTAAAAGACCGTTTATTGGTTTTCATTATGCATTAGAAGGAGGTAATGCTCCAGTTTTATCCGATGTTGCTGCTGCAATGGCCAGTAAATTAGTGAATGCTATTGGAACAGCTGTTCCGTAAGTACTTGTTAATTATATAATATTGTATATATAAATTATAAAAAAAGTAATATATATTCTGTGAATAGTTGGTTTAGAAGCAATTCAAAAACTTCTGCATCACTTGACATTTCTAAAAATAATGGTCAAGAATCTACTGAAACATTGAGCTGCAGGTATAGCATAAGTGACCTGATGAGAGAGGGTGACTCGATTGTTTGTAGTCCAAATAAGATGTTATCAGCTGTAACAGATGCAATGGGTAGAGTAACACTAGTAGATAATAAAAGAGGTGTTGCAGTAAGAATGTGGAAAGGATATCGTGATGCACAATGTGGATGGATTGAAGTTGAAGAAATCAAACACTCTGGAATACATAAGAGTTCTAATAGAAATGTACGCACATCAAACATTCGCAATACATTGTTTTTAGTTATTTATGCTCCAAAGAAGGGTGTAATAGATATATGGGGAATTCAACAGGGTCCTAAAATTACAACCTTTACTGCCAGTAAAAATGGACGGTATGTCTTAACTAAGTTCACTTTTTACATTGATTATTGTTTTTCAAATTATTCATACCAATATATAATCATATTTATAATAATGATTCTAGACTGCTGTATATTAATTATGGCCTGCTAGGTATAAATGAAACTGCAAACTTAACTAAAAATGATCCACAACATGCTTGTGTATTTATGGATCCTCTTGGAGGATTAAAAGAAATAATTGTTCCGTTTCACTTTGCTCTGAGTAGTAAAAATGCTAAAAAAGCATGTGACATATATCTTCTTCGTAAATTGAAAAATTTTCTAAGAGAGGAAGATTTTGATAAGGAAAAATTAATTACAGAAGTTCGTAATGTATGCTTAGCTATGAAAACAAATGAAGTTAGATTGCAAACATTGGAATTATTAATGAATACTAAGGATATCTTACCTGATGCATTACTAGCTGCTGCTAATTGTATTGATAAAATGTTCGATGAATCTGGTATGGTAAAAGCATTTAATGAAGAACGTATTATTACTAAAATTATATATATCTAAAATATAGAAAACAATTTAATTTATAATTATAAAAATTTATCTTTTATAGATTCAAATATCATGGATTCAGCAGCAAAAGTTGTACATAAATTAATTGTACAATTACAAAAAATAATAGCATTTTATATATTCATTAATAGTTCTAATTTAGAAAATACAGTGAAATCAGTTGATTCTTCTGATAATGAAAAATCAAATACTGAAATACTAGCTTTAACATTATTAATTTCTGAACACGAAGTTGATAGAATATTAACGTTATATAAAACAATAAATGATATAGGAAATGACAATATTAGATCGGAAAGTAAAGTAAAATTTAATGATAATGAAAGACAGTTTTTTAATTTTTTAACATGTTTTGATTTTGGTGTATCAGATTTGCTAGTTTTACAAAAAGATATTAAATTAGAAAAAAAATACCAAATTGGTAAGTATTGAATTGAGATATTAATTTATTTTCTATTGCTATTCAAACAAATTATTTTGTTTCATGTTTCATCGTAAATAACTGTGTATGTTTCAGCTGTACTGATTTTTGAAAAATGTATGATTTTCCATGAAACTATTGAGACATGGAAAACTGTAGCTGCAAATAGTAATATTCAACCAAATGTTTTTATGCAGCTTGCATTAATTTATTGGATGTACAAAGAGGATGATAGAAACTTAGAATTAACATTGACACGATTCACACAATTATTGCATGCTATATGTTCTTTAAATAGTAAGTATTAAAAGATATTCAATGAAAAAAAATAATAAATAAATTTATTTATAAATGTTTTTTTTTATTTCTATAGATATAGAAGAAATATGTGTAGATTATAATGAGAGTTCTTTATGGTGGAAAGATGTACGTACTGTTTTAACTGAATCTTTAAATCCTTTACATGCATATACAGCAGCATTAGCATGTAGAGCAGTTGCTGTAACATTAGAAAAATATAAAGACAAAACATATAATACTACAGAAGAAACTTGTGATAGCAACAAGAATGATGCTGATAATAATGATCCACAAGCAAAAGTGGACAAAAATAGTGAAAAATCTAATCTTATAGCACATGAAGAAATATATAGTTCTATAAATGAATGGGAAAATATAAGTAAGGATACATGTCAATTCACTTTACTAATAGGAAACCTTGAAGATGTTATGGTTTTAAATACAGTTGTAAGGTAAAAATGACACAAAAATTATATATATATTTAAAGTATAAATATAAGATAAAAGTATTATATGAAAGTATTTATTACTATGATTAAATATTTTAGACAACGACCTTTGAGAGATCCTCCAAATGACTTTTTCAAATTACCTTTTGAATTACAAAATATTTCTTTGGGAATGATTTTATCTAATGGAAAAGGTTATAATTTTATAACTTTTTTGATATAATGTATATTATTATAGAGTAATATAATTTCATGTATGATTTTAGGTTCTGTTTCTGAAATTGTTGCAAAATGGTTAAGTTCAACAGGCGTACATCCTGCACAATTGGTAGATTTGACTGACATCGAATTTGAACAATCGAATTTGGAGGAGAATCTAGTACCTGAAAAAAAAATACCTGCTGTTAATTTACAAGAGGATGCAATAGTATCATCTTCTTCACCTGTAGAAAATCAAACAGAGTCAAATACAAATACAACAGCACAAGCGTGGGTGCTAGGCAAGATATAATTTGCAAACAGTAAGATTTAATGTTATAATTTAATCTTCAAGTGACATTTTTATTGTTTCTAGAAAAATTGTCTTTGTTGAAACATCACTTTCCATATAGTTTAACAAGCAGCGTGCTTCTTGCAAATTTATGTTGGGAATTTGCTATGGCTTGGAATAAAAATGTCTCGAAATTAGAAAATCTTGATGCAGCTTTAACTGTTTTGCGTCACATACCTATGAAACATATGCAACATGGTAAAAATTAATTCTTACATTAGTACAAAAATTGTATTTTAAACCTTACGCGCGTATATATAAAACAATATACATTTTATAAATGTTAAAATAATAAATATTATAACAACAGGTGTTTGTTGTCTTTTATGGACATTATATATAAAAAAAAGAATGGAAGCATCTGGAAAAATCATGAATAAGCTAGGTAAACTGCCGAAAGAAAGATTATCTATACAAGAAACTGGACTTTCTGACAAGCAATTAGTTACATTTCTAGAATATTGTGTTAAATTTTTTGATATATTCAGCGATGTAAGATAATGATTTATCTACAATTATTTACAAATATAATTTTTTTTCATTAAATGATGTATATTTTGTAGGCTGAATTGTTGCAAACAAGTACCGTGTTACTTAAATCAGAAGAACTATGGGAAGGTCAATCCGGACCACAACCATTTGCATTTTCAGCTCTATTACAAACACCTGCATGGTATGAATTAATTATCCTACATTTGCAGATAGCTAATGTTTTATACATGATGGCATATTTCAACCTGAAGATATCAAAGCCTCTAAATAACTTATTTGAAGGAGTGGTGAGAATAATATATGTATAAAAATGTTATTCTTAACATAATTAATAATTATAAAAAAATGAATAATCGTGTTTTTATTATTTTCCAGACTCATCCATACTTTTTTCAAGATATATCAGATAAAATAATGTTTACTTGGAATCATGATGATAGAAAAGATAGCTTACGTTTAGAATTTTTACGTCATGTAATTACAGCTTCCATGGATTTCATTCATCAAGAAACTGTAGATGGAAAAACATTAAGTTCTACGCAAGCTGTACTCTGGATGAGCAGGTGTCAAACTCTCGGTTCTATGTGGAAATTAAATAGTGATGAATTAAGAATTCATCAAGCTTGTCAACTTTATATCAATGGATTTGATCGATTAGCAGAAGAGGTTGTTAATAAGAATAACACAATTTTTTTTTCCCCTCTAACTCTATAATAACATTTTATTATAATACATTAGACTACCATCTTTAATATTTAAATCAGTAGGTAATTAATAATACATTTTTGAAAAGAATTTTATATGTATGTTAATATATAATTAGGTTGTTGGAGCTGTGAATGACACTGATAAATTAGCGTCCGACTTATTGCCTATAGCTGGAAGAAGAATGATGGCATATCTTTCAAAATCACCAGATTTATTAGAAGAAGTTTCACGAATAAGTACAACACTTCATAAATATCTTGAAAGTTTAGTAAGTTCATATTAAAACATGTATATATTAAATAGTTAGAAAGTATTGTTAATATAATTTATATGCATTATTTTTTTTTTACAGAATATGTCAGAATTAATTCTAACAAACTGTTCCAACAATGATACCATAGAATTAATCCATAAAGTATCGAGATATTTACCTGACACTCACTGTGAATTTCATGTAATACAACGGATGTTAGATGCTACTTTTATATTTCAAGATAAAACGTAGTGTTGGATAAAATATCTACAGTGTGAATAACTAGGTCATACTCATGGGTTGTTTGTATTACAAATTTTATGTTACTTTATGTTATAAATAATATAAAGCAAACCTAATGAAGCTTATATATATTATATTTTATTTTGTATATTATATTATAGAAATAAAGTATTATAACCAATAACTTTCAAAATGATAATGTTTCGTAAAAGATTATATTATGATATGTATTATATGTATAATTTGCTGATTATAATTTTCTAATTTAATACAAAAATTTAGCATATAAAAGTATCTAAAATCTAATTATTGGAAAAATTTATATTGGCAAATTTTAAATAGAAGATTCCTAAATTGAAATGAACACATCATTTATATAGAATAAAATAAAATCAAATATATTTATTCGTTGTACTTGAAATGCGTGCTTCAATTAAACACGATAAAAATAAAATCCAAATATCTTTACTTTTAATATTTACAAGCTTTATTTTTCTTTTTTCTTTTTACATTATTGTACAAGATTGATGCCAATATATACATATTTCAAAAATTCAATTATTCATATAACAAAAAATATCACTTTTAATTTAATCCTTTTTTAATTCATTTTGATTTTAAATAAGTAACAAATTTATATAAACATGTCCAATTAAATATTACAAAAATATTTCTTTAAGATACTTAAATATGTTAAACATAATATGCATAATGTATATATTATTAAAAAATAAAATAAGTAATGTTAATTTAATGTGCAATGTTCGACAATAACTTATAATCATTTTACTTAAAAGCTTTGGATAGATTACATGCGTGTAATAGCATTCCATAACTTATAAATTAAAGAAAAAAATAACTTTCTTATTTATATATGTAATATTGCAATATTTATCTTTTGTATCCTTTGAAGTATCAAAAATATACTTTAAAAGAAACAAAAATCAGCAAGTGAAGATAGATCAAAAAATTTATCACAATTGATTATTCCATTGTGAATTAGATTATTATCGACATTTTTAACAAATGTCATATCGTATAAATAAAACAGTGCTTTTTTTTTAATATTTGCGATTTATAAGTACTAGAAGTAATTAAGCAATATCATTACTTTATATTACTTTTTTATCAAAAAAGAAAAATAAAGCTATTGCACATTTTTTTGTATCCATCGTAAAGCACTTCTAACATTTGAAAGAGTAACTCTACCAAGAAAACTTGCAATTAATTGATATTCTGGCATTGTGCGTCTTCCACATGAACGTGTTAATAACAATTGACGATAGGAACTTTGTTCATTTTTATCATTTAAAGTTTTCCTTAATAATGGTGAGCCATTGTGGCCTTCGCATAGAACTTTAGTTGTCAAACACAATAGCCATTCCATGATCTATAGAAAATATCATATCAATAAAATATCAAATTCATATATAGATAAAAAAAAATATAAAAATACATACTTCATTACTAGAAGGTACTTTGCTTTCATTTCTGAACCATGAACTAGGTGCCCATAAATACAATTGCATTATAGTTGCAGCCATTTCTACGGTGTGTCTCTATAATCACAAAGTATAAAATATTATGCTATTATATTTTTCTTTAAATATAACTTGTTTCAATTTTAATATCTCACAAACCTTAGACAAATTTTTTGATAGCATATTATTTATTAAAGCAACAATAATATTTGGAACATCATTTGAGAATGAAGGAAGATATTGTTCTTCATAACTATAATTTTTAAGTACAGCATTTTTATCAGAACTTTCAAGGAATGGATTCTTTTCACCAAAAATTTCATAAGCTATAGTGCCTGCAGTCCAGAGGTCTGCTTTAGTATAATTTATACTTGTAAAAGGCCCAGGTTTTGCTGATATAACTTCTGGTGCCATTAATGCAATATTGCCACCTTTATCAACGTTTTCCGTATTATAAGGCATGTATAAACCATAATTTTTGTCGGCTAAACAACAGCCAAAATCGGTGAGTACCAAAGAAGGGCAATTATCTGTTTCCTCTGATAAATCAAGTAGTATATTATCACTCTTCAGATCTCTGTTATCATAGAAAATAAAATAGATAAATAATTAAATAACTATTACAAATTATATAGTATATTGTGATATTAGTATTAACATTAATATATAAATAATAATAACATAAATAATAATAACAAATAATGATAAATGAAATCATGATTCTATCTTATATTTTGTATATCTTATGTAATGTAAGGAAACATCAAATTATTATTGCAAAGATCCTATTTCACAAACTTGCAAAAGGAATTTAATTTCAAGTACAATTGAATATCTGATGACGAAGTATGCAATCATTTGTAACAGGATATAGCAGTGTACCTGTGTGCAATTCCTTGAGCATTTATGTGAGCAATTCCTTCCAATAGCTGAGCCAGTAATAATATTGATTCGCGTAAGCTCACATTGTAAGTGGATAAATATTTTTTCAAAGTAGTGTTATACCTAAAAAGAATAATTATCCATAATGATGTTCACAAAAATTGCGGTATATTAAGATTTAATTTAATTTCTGAAATAAATACAAACCTTTTCATCAACAAAAAAAGACTCATGTTTCTGCCAGATCCATGAGGATTAATACGTGCTGGTAGAGCATCAGGATACATTATACTCCATCCGGGTAATGCTGGAACTCTATCAGCAAATACATAATACATTACTACAATATTAGGATGGGGAGGTAACAAAGACATATTTTCAGCCATCCTATGTTCCCATTCTGCTAATTCTTCGTTGTTGTAACGATTCCAGGCAGGAATAGTTTCACGATACATAGCTCTAAGTATTGTTGTCGCATTGGATTCTGCATCATAATTGAACATCATTTTTAATGCCAAAGGAAATGAATATTCATCTTCATTTTTTCCATGATTATCTAGTTTTGATATTGTAGATACAATATGTGTAGTTTCTTTAAATTTTGCCGAATAAACGACTGCGGAGCAACCTTTATCAATAATAGGACCAATTTTCAAATCATTTAAGCTGATACCATTTTCATTGATTTTCACAATATCATAATTTTTATCATTTTGTGGCATGTTCCATTGTAATTTAGATATTGCTTCCTAAAAAAAAATAGAAAATATCTATAATAACATAGAAATATAAATTTGATTTGATCTATAAAATGTATCATACACGAATTTCCCAGCAAACTCCTTCCAATTCATCATCTTTAGTCAATATTCCACTTCCTGATGCTAAAGATGTACCAACGAGTGCAAAAAATGGAGCAGAATCACCGAACACAAGACGTCTAGCTGCACGTTTACGTAAATCAGCAGCGAGTCTGCTTGTGACTCTTTTTAAGATATTATCAACGAATAAACGTCTTGCATGAGATCCCAAAAATCCAAAATGATGACTTGTTACGGAAACATTAGTGATGTTCCCTTGGGACTGAGGACCCAGGGATTTGCCTAAATTAATTAAAAAACAACAAGATTAATGTATTACTCATTATTAACAAGGTGTTCATAAATATCTGGTCATTCATTCAAAATAAATTACATTCTAAAAAAGAATAATACGTATAGAATTGAATATTGTTTACATACTATTTTCTATTTCTAATATAACATATATTTTGGAAATTATCATTTAACATGTGTGCAATATATAGCATACTTGTAATACAGTATTAATAGAACTATATGATCACGAATATATAACAGTTCAAAATTTAAATATTTTCTTCTCATCCAAATTCTAATGACCTTGATAGAATACTTATTTAGAAAGAAAGAAAAAAATACAGGCTTTAGTGACTTACCTACTTGCACAACGTGTATCTTGTTGAGATAATCCTTTGAACATTCGTTGGAATAGAAATTTTCTTTGTTTCTAAGGGCACGTAGTAATACCCGACCATTTTGTACGAGACGGTGAGTTGCCGCCCGAATTGACATCTCTCCGGTCTCTTGGGCTGAAAGAGCCCAACGGGCTAATCCACTAGAATACAGGTTCACTTTGATAAATCAAATGTAGCAATAATCAATATTGTTTTTCAAGAAAATTTCTATCGTATTACTATGAAATATGTCAAAATATCACGCTTACATTTCACGGTTCGTTCGTTACGTCTTAATTACGTCGTTGAAATCGAAAGAAGTTCAATATATATAGGTATATATCCTTCTATACAATACCAAGTGTTTGTATTTGATTCATTCAAGATCGTAATTACAAAACAAAGAGCCACAGGGCAAAGACTACGTGTGTCATTTATTTGAAAAAATATTTATTTATTAACTTTCAATCATAAAATGTCAACATGTTGTAAATCAAAAAGTTTTATTATTTGTATACTAGAAAATACAAAAAATTAATTAACAGAATAATAAGTTTAATTAATAGCGTCAATCTTTATTTATTATGTCACCGTTGACATATCAGTATTTTTGGAGACAATAGTGCCATCTGTACAAAACTATGTACACCTATATGCATTCGTAAACAAAATAATAGTTCTTTATTTTATAGTAATATTTATTCACTTATTACTATGAATCTCAGGTATTATATTATTATTGTATATTATATTTGTAATAATTGTTAAATTGTACAAGATGAATATAATTAGTATTAAAAAATACTTCATTCAATACTTTATGTTTTTGAAATGTTTATGCATTACGGTACGGGAAATTATGGTACAGTATTTGAATTTAATTTGTAATAGATTTAGATTTTTTGTTATGATATTAACGAAATTAACGTAGCAGTACATTTGTTGTTATTATACAACGTTTCGATATATATATAAAAATCCATTTAAAAAAAAACAAAAATTATTGATAAAAATATACTTTTAGTTTTATATTTCATTATTCTGCATTTTTTTAAATATTTTTTTTCTTATGCGTATTAGTATTTACATAAAAATCTTTCGTTCAATTTATTAAGAATGATACCGATAAGATCTTGCATAATATGCAGATTTACTATCAATTGGATTGCAATTAAAAAGTGCATCGCCTCGTGTTCCATTGGGGCAGGTACAAACAGCAATATGACGCCTTGGTGAACAAAGTGCATTTGGTCCACACTCGTGACCGGTACATGGATTTTGACAAGTAAAATCTATACAAGCTCGATTATCAGGACATTCGTTATCGTTAAGGCATTCCCCTCGCTGACATGCTTGTAGAGCATTACCGATGTAACCAGTAGGACATGTACAAACTGGTCTTTCTTTACCTGTATTATCATGACCAGGAGTACAAATTGCGTCTACACCGCAAGGATTTGGTTCACAAAGATCCCCTAAAAATATAACGGATTATTACTTAAATACTAATATTATAAAAAATATTTTAACAATAATACTTTTGAAACTAATTACATACTTGGTTCAAAATTTCTGCAATAAACAAAAGGATTCCCTGTCATGTGTCTTGGACAACTACATACAGGAGTAATATCACGTAAATTACAATCAGCATTTACTCCGCATACTCCATCACAAGGATTTACACATTTTTGATAGAGACAAGCAGGTTTGTTAATTGGACAATCAGAATGAGCAGTACATTCTGGATGGCAAGAAACATATGGATTTCCTGACCAATTCTATAAAACCATTAAATATATAAATAATTATTAATATATATTAATTATTGTTATATTATTATATTTAAATAATTAGCAAACTTACATGCGGACATGTGCATTTGGCTTGATGATCGACAACATCGCAGTTAGCATTTTCACCACATTTACATGGACTTTCACATTTAAATAAGGATGAACACGTTAGGTGATTAGGACATTCGTAATCATTTTCGCATTCATGACGACAACCAGTTAAAGGTGATCCCTTATAACCAGGAAGGCAAGAACAAACGGGTACTTCATGTTTTACCTCACATTTTGTATTTTCTCCACATGGATTAGGCTTACATGCTGCTTCTATATATTAAAGTAGGAAACGAAAATTATTAATAATTAATAGTAAAAATAATGATAAGTATATAAGATTATATATTACTCTTAATTATATTCATATACATACGAGGATCAGCAACATGGCAATTATTAGAAGGATTGCCTGTATATCCAGGTGGACAATAACATTGAGGAATGTGATTTCTGGTCTCACATAATGCATTTGCACCGCATAGACCAGGACATGGATCAACGCATTTATTATTTATACAAGTTTTAACTCCAATGCAATCTTCATTAACTAAAATGTAATTTATATTTTCAATATTTCATCTATAGAAGTAAATAAATGCATTTTTTTAAAATGCATATTTCTCAATTCTGTTGATTTTTTGTATAGAAACGAAATTAACAATAAGCATAATTTAATTAACATTAAGCATGTTATTTCGTGTTATTATATTAATGTAATTTTATAATCATATACTCACTTAAACATTCGACGCGTATACATTGCGAAAGAGGATCGCCCATATGAAGATTGAGACAAGAACAAACGGGACGCCCACGACTCATCGTACATCTCGCGTTGACTCCACAAGTGTAGGTATCACAACCAGCTTCGAAATACAAAAGAATTATTTTATAGAACATGTTTTAAATATTATGTTAGAAAAAGAAGAATAAAAAAAAGAGAGAGAGTATTATACCAGATGTAATTATCTTTGATTGCAAGTACTGTCCACCGTTGACCATTATGGTGAATGCTACCAGTAATATTATAGAAGTTCGAAAGTGTTTCATTTTTTAAATTTATTTTTATACAAATTTAATATAATTTATAAAATTTATACAATAATTTAGATTTTTCCAGAATTGAATGATACAATGTAATAAAAATATTAAATAAAATTCCGATGATTGATATATAGATCCTACGGAAGATCCGTGCACGATGAGCAAATGTAGAGAATTGAGGAAATGACACGGCGATCGGTCCAGGTGATAGTTTCGAATGAAGACCCCACTTTCCGCAAACTTTAATACAACTTCGCCCGCGCATAACCCTGAGGTACGTTCGTGGAAGAATGCGTATTATATTAGCATAATTTGTTCCTGTTATACGCCTACAAATATTTTTAAACATCTTCCAGTATTATTAGTAATATATTAAACGAAGGTCCCACTGATCTATCCTACTCAATATACGATAAAATAGTCTAAGAAAAACAACTATTTAGTTTTTTATTTAAACAAAAATCAACTACTTTTAATATTTAATAACCAACATAATTTTAGGTCCATATTGTCTATATTTCTATGTTATAAATATATAAAAGTAATAGGAATAAATTAGGCGAACAAATGTATCTATGAATAAATTAAAAATAACATAATCCTAATAATATTAAATATAATTTTTATAAATGTAATGCAACATCATATATTTTAATTGATACTTATAAAATCTTTAGTGTTTGCATTTTTATATTACAATCGTTAAGATTATTTTGTTCATTTTTATAATTTATACAATTTTTTTGTTATATGAAAATAACCAGTTATTCTTCTCAAACTTGATTTTTGTTACTACATTATGGCGCGATCCCGTAAAAAGCAACTTGCATTCGAGGTCGTGGTGAATCATTTCAATGACGCATTTTAATATGGCAAAGGAGAAAGATATCAAAGGAATAAAATCTCTTTTAGATCAAATGTTTACTTTGTTGTAACCATTTTATTTATGATTAATTGGAAATTATTTTTCACGATTGTTTTCTAAAAAAAAAAAGTATATGATCAAACTGTAAATAATAAATATTTAAAATATGTTTTATAGTATACAAGTTAAAGTATAGTATAATATTTAAAAATTCATACTTCTAAAATTAATTAACTAAATTCAAAATGAGTTGAAATATTCAATCTTTTATGGTAAAAGATTATTATACCGTACATATATTAAGTAATATCAAAACTGTTGTACAAATAGAATAGAAAAGAAAAAGAAGAAAAACTGAAAAATAGATAACAGTTATCTATTCAACATTTTCAATAATTTGTATAATTATATGTATTAAATCTATACAATATTAAACGTTTCAAAGCTAGTCAACGTTTTTGGTAAATTATATGACTACTGCTTTTAAGCCCACGTCATAAATATGCAAGGACAGTAGGTTTTTATCTTTCAGAATTAATATATAAATATAACATAAATTATTTTCGATACGTCAAGTATAACCTTATCCAAAGGATTAAAAATATTTGTATACTAATATTTTTATAGAACAATCATTAATAGTGTTCTTGGATACTATAAATGTTTTCTTTCTTTCTTATACTAACATTCACTGATGTATTTTATTTTCAATATTTTTGGGTAAAAGTTTTAAGAATTCTTCATAGGCAGTTTCAAATGATTCGTCTTCTTCATCATCCAATAATTCTTCTAACTCGTGATCTAGCTCTCTGAAATTTCAATTTAATACCGTTAATTCTTAATAAAATGACTATAGGTGCATTGAAAAGATAGCAATTAAAATGTTTATAATCATCGATTAATACATACTCCTGTTTTTCAGAGTCAGAAGCATCTGTTGCTGCATCCTGTAAGAATTGACTTTCTTCAGCAGAAAGTACTTTACCATCAGGACCATACAAAACAAGTTCATTATATTCATGCTGTATTTTAGGTGGATGTATAGGTTCTGATATTGAATTTTGACTGGATGCATTATGGCTTTCTCGGCCCCAATTTCCATTACGCAATTGATGCACACTATCGATCATACGACTCACACTTGTATCTGCCCTTCCTTCCGTAACTAATTGTGTTAAAGTACGCATCATATTTTCCATTTCTTTTCGGCGGCCTCTTTTATCTCTTTCTAAGGTATGGCCTGCCAACTAAAATTAATCGAAATTAACATATCAGAAATTAAATCAATATTAAAATATCAATTATTATTAGTTATCTATTCATAATTAACATACCTTTAGTGCTTGACATATATGTTTAGCAGAATTTGATCCTGGATTTTTCAGAACAATTGAAATAAGTTGTATTAATATTTCTCCTAATTCAAAAGCAAGTACATCGCCCATTTGGACGACTAATTCTGCTAGGAATAATATAAACCCGTGGCATTTGATCTGTTCTTCTTCTGTATGTTTGTCATTTTTTTGCCAAGTAGCAGCATATTTCTGTGTTTTTTCCTTACATCTATTTGAATTATAAAAATAATTAAGATATAAGAGTGACAAGAAAATAATGAGAAATGTATAAAAGCGAAAATAAGATTTTAATATTGACAAATCTGCTGTGTTATATTTATACTTATTTTAACTTAAGATATGAATAAGTATAAACTCACAGTAAATGTAGAATTTCTCTGAAAGGTTTTTGTTGCTCCCTTGTCATAGCTGTATCGAGACACATAAAGATTCGAGCACCGCTATATCGGAAATTTCCTTCAGTTATACTCTAAAAGAATGTTATCAATTATAAATAATAATAATAAAAAATTGTGCAAATACTAGCAAAAGAAATAAATAAAAGTGTTATATACTTGTACTATTACAACATCCATAATTTCTTGAAGTTGAGTAGGAGATTCGCAATAAAGCTTGATATTATTGAGAAGTGGTGGTACTAAAGATGCAAAACTTCCAGGATTCATAGTTAAATAATGCATTACACTACCTAGCTGTTGCATTGTATTAGCCAAATTTAGTTCCTGATTATCTAACCGTAACTCCTGATTAAAAAACAATTTAAGATAACAATAATATAATAATAGAAAAACTTATTATAATTCTGACAACAAAGCAAACCTGAAATCTATCTATACTATCACAAACATATATATCATAACTTTCAGTATTTTGTGTACTCGTATATTGATCAATATACGATCAATATGTTGTTAAGAAAATATCAGTGGTACCTGAACTCTTCTTATTTCTGGATCTTCCAGTTGTCGTTGTCGAGATGAATATGAGGATTCAGAATAGTGATCATAATGTTGTCTGTCTATCATTTGTCTTTGTTGTAAATGTGTTTGACCCGGTAATTGATGCTGCATTTGATGCGGTAATTCTCTTGCTAATTGAATTCTATTTTGGACAGAATGTTTGGGCCACATCATTGACGACTGTTGTTGCTTCAAAAATGAATATTGGAACATACAAATAGAATCAGTTAAAAAATCTTAAGTGAAATTAAAAATTGTATGTTTATATATAAATATATCATTACATATATATATATACATATATATATATATACATATATACATGATATATATATTTTCATTTACCATAGGTACAACGTAACTCTGGCATTTAGGAACAAATTCAGCAGCATGCACAGATAAAGTAGAATTTTCAACAATTCTGTTCATAAATTCTTGTGATCTGTTTTGTTCAGGGTAGGTTGTCAAAGTAGAACCTGTATAAATTTTCTTATTGATAAGAGAAAACAACATTCATAAATAGAATAATGTATAAGAAACAAAGTATTTATATATTGTAATAGGAAACGAACCACCGACAGCTGGATGAGTATTACCGGTAAAATGAGGTCTTCTTAATGTTTGTCGTTCTTGAGTACTTTTTGGGATTGGCGCCCAAGAACCACGACCTCGTCCTCGACCATTAGAACGTCTGTCCATATATGAATTACCACTTTCATCTTCACCAAAACGATTCATTTTGTTCTCTTTAATTTCTTTTTTTCTACTTTAAGGTTAATGGATCTAACCTTATTGAAGCTTTAATTTATCTTAGTATTCGTCAAGTAGTATACCAAACTTCAAGGCGTATAATTCATTTCTTCGTTCCGATCGCCTAACGCAAAATATTATAACACTTGATTTATGTATATTAATGCCGTTATATTTGATAAACGTGCATAGACTGACTAATAGAAGACCGCCAAATCGAAATACTAAAGACGACTACGTTCGTTGTTAAACATTAAGGCGGACATTCTCGAGACAGCAATATAAAATTTCTATTATAAGATAATACGGACGATAAGTTAATCGACTTCCTAATTATCACCAATGTTGATAGATTATCGATAATCAGCAATGATAACGTTTCTATTTAAATATCAAGTATTACTAAACATATGTAAACTGTATATATTATAACTTGACCAAATATGTGACATATATATATATATATATATATGTATATATGTATGTACATATACAATAAGAACAAAAAAATAAGTTCGATGAATATAAGATATAATTTTGTTATATTAAAGCTTTTACACTTACTTTATCTTTTATTAATTTACCTCAAAAAAAAATAGATATAGTTTATTGTTAGTCAAACAGCACGAGCGAGAAATACGTTGCAACTTATTCTTTTCTTATTCTGCCATAACTTATTGAAGCATTTGTAACTTGTAATCTATAACAATGATTTATATATTGATGTAAGCCCACGTATATAACGTTATAATAAGAGTGAAACTCGTTGAATGTCCATTTTATTGAATGTGATATAGAGAAATAACAATACTATTTAAAAGGACGAAAAAGTCTGAATAACATGAAATGAAAAAGTAGGAAGTTTTACAAGCGGTCCCATGGTGTAATGGTTAGCACTCTGGACTTTGAATCCAGCGATCCGAGTTCAAATCTCGGTGGGACCTGACATATCTTTTTTTTTTATTTTGCATTAAAAATTTTATTATATTTAAAATATAACTTATAATTGTACACGCGTGTTGAATCTTAACATTAAAACCGTAAAATAATTTATTAAAATATCAATCGATGTCGATAATGTCAATGCAGTCAAATAATTTATATTTTTACTGAGTCGTCTGAAAGACATTATAAATTTATTAAATAAATGGTATCATCTTATTTGTTTAGATCAAAAAATTACAAAAAAAAAAATCGATTAATTAAAGTGAATGAAACTTAAAAAATTAGGCATACGCACAGAAATTTTATAAAATAACACTAAAAATAAAATAACAAATAAAAGAGAAAGAAAAAAATAGAAAGAAGGAAATGCAGCACCAAAAAGAAAGACCTATGATCAAAAATTTCAAGAAAGGAATATGACTGACTGAGTTTATGATCGAGTTAGTCCGATGCATACTTCACCAGATAGCGCAATGAAATTAGTGAAGACACAATATATAGTAATAATATAATATAAATTATTAAAATTATTATGCTTGTTCAGCAGATTGATATTAATTCCAATTTACGTAGTGTACGATATTCATCGTAAAAGTATCCAATTTCGATTGAAACGGAACTGCATTCTCAATTTTGGTGTCGTCCCAGTGTACCCAAAACGTTTGTACAAGAATTTATATCGCTTTAAATTCCCTGTTCTTCCGGCTTAGAATTATCATACTTTTTTCTTTCTTTATTCTCCCACGAATTGTGAAAAAAAACTGATCTATTATCAAATGTATTTTTTCAATTTATTAATAAGAACAATTTCAAGAAATTATTTTTCTCTTCGTACAACGAATGAAAGAAGTCATCATCGATGATAGTCCGATAGTGCATACATATATATATATAGAAGATGGAAATCTCATTATCAATGGCAATTGCAGAAAGAATTAAAAATCTCACGTCTCGCTGGTAATGCGAGATAAAGTATTTCTAAATTCAGACGTAAAATACAAGATGGAAAGGGGGTTACTAACTGCTCAAGCCTGGCTGGAGAGAATTCAAAAATCCGGCAGAAAGCGCGATGGGTAGTCGGCGTTATTGAGGTTGTCGATGGAAATGCAAATGGCTGTCATCATGATGTAGTTCGGTTGATATTTTTTCTTCCCTTAAGAGACTGAAACAATTCGCGAAAATGTTGTATATCCTTAAAACACGATATTTGTAATGGCGCTACGGATGAAGATTAAGCTTGCGGTGTATGTGTGCGTGAATTAAAGGCGGGGTAAGTGTACAAAGTACGCGGGAAAACCTTCCTCATGGCTACATACACACGCCTTCCAGTTAAACTCATCCGGTAACTACTTCGAAATACATGAGCGCAAACAATTAGCAATTAATCGATAATACGTATTTTTTTCTATACGTAATCAGTTAACATTAATAAATCTAAGGTATTTACCATTAAATTATTAATTATAGTCACTTATACTTATCGTATTACACTGATTATCACGAACGGAAGATAAACAATAGTGTATCCATCGTGCCGCGTGCTTTCATGCTTAATAGCACCATCATGTGCGTTATTTAATTTATTTAATTATATATATATATATTTGTTTGTTTACATATTCCATCGTTGTTGTTCGGAGATTAAATTTTTTTCTACCATCGCGTCGATAATCATCGTTGCGTGAATTGTTCGTAGGAAACGTGCACGTGTTTCTTCAACCGATTGATACTTCTTATTTCTCGTTGCAATTATAAGTATGGATATTCGAAGTATTTAGCCAAAAAATTGAAATTAGAATATATATTATAATTTTAATAAGGTTCGTTTAAGTTAATATAATTAATGTTTTTAAGTTACTGAATTATTTGAAAGTTGCCTTAACCTTTTTAGTTGAGTGTATATTAATTGAATATAATAATATATTTATCAAACATTTAACAAATATACCGTAAGAAGTCTAGAAATTTATTAAAGTAATCTCTAATTGTAAAGCTGAGTAAATTAAAACCAGTCATCTTGATAAGATAACGTTGATAATAATACTCATTTGATCTTTTAGATTTAATAAAATATCATTTAGAATTTATATTAATTTATTTTTAAAGAATGAATTATTCCCAATAGATTTTCATATCGGTATCTTTACATTTTTGTATATATTTATTTCGCAGGAGTTTATCAAACAATATAGTATAAGTAGTAATAGCGATAGTTATGCCAGCTGTAAGTGTTTGCGATCCTGTTGCGGCAACACTCCGCCGTACTCTAGAAGCTAGCCAAAAGAAAGGAACAGATGAGCTATCTACAAGTTTAATTACTAGCGCATCAAGAATTCTTCAGTCAGAAATTCAATATAAAGAAGTCGATGACTATCAGGCAACAATTTTGGATAAACTTAAAGCTAAATATATTGTTTTGAGTTTACCAAATTCTGATAAAATAGAGGATACAAAATCTAAAGATGGTACAACGTATGTAAAAAAAAACGAAGGTATGAGTGACGGTCCTACATTGCCAGAACCAGCCATTACTTTGTATTGCTCTAAGAAAGTTAATCTAGGATGGAGAAAAACATTTCCAGTAGGAGCTGGCATGTATAATGTTGGCAATACTTGCCATCTAAATAGTACACTTCAGGCATTATTTCATGTACCAGCATTTGTAAATTGGTTATTATCGGATTCACATCATACCTCAAAATGTGAACAAAATGGTGAGTACTTTATATAATAATATTGAACACTATATTTTTCATTATTACGGTGGGACATGCAAAACTTTTAAAATCTTAATACCACTGTTTTGAATGGTGTTTTGATAATAGGATAGTTTTAGATGGAGGTGGAGAGTGCCTTACTTGTGCAGTGGCCAAGACTCTACAATTCAGTCACCAGAAGTCAGGAGGCAACATCAAACCATTCTATATATATAATAAATTAAAACGTAATTATGTTGATTTATAAAACAATGTTTATATAAGATTATTAATTAACATTATATAATATATAGTAATTTTCATAATTCTAGTTATCTGTCGAACTATGGTACCAGGACAACAAGAAGATGCTCATGAATTTCTACGTTATTTATTAGAAGGAATGGAAAGAGCTTATTTAACAAGGCGCAAAGCAGGAAAGTTGGATAGTTATTCTAAAGAAACAACACCTATCAATCAAATATTTGGTGGTTATATACGCACTGAAGTTAAGTGCTTACAATGTGGACACGTTTCTACTACATTTCAACATTTTCAGGTAAGAAAATAATTACACGTTTATTGAATAAATTAAATGCAAATTATTCGAAGAAATATCATAAAGAATTTTCTTTATATTATATAGGATTTATTGGTTGATATACGTAAAGCAAGTACATTGGACGAAGCATTAAATAGTTATTTTAGTCGAGAACAATTGGATAATAACGATTATAAGTGTGAAGCTTGTAAGAGAAGAGTACCCGCAACTAAACAATTTAGTTTAGAACGAGCTCCTAAGGTTTTGTGTGTTCAACTGAAAAGATTTAGTGTCTTGGGAGGAAAAATATCTCGTCACATAGATTTTAGACAGACGATAGATATGGGTCCTTATCTATGGAGAGAACCAAATGAACCTTTGCAGCAACTCACATATAAGCTTATGTCACTTGTTACACATATGGGTCCGTCAATAAATTGTGGACATTATACAGCAGTTGCACAAATTTCAACTGGTCAATATTACTCCTTTGATGATTCATCTGTAAGTATATAAAAAAATGTCGCAGTCATAGATTGATAAGTAAATACGTAATTTTTTAGTAATATGTTTCTTTTTTTTATTTTTAGGTTCGTCCAATTAGTCTTAGTAATGTATTAAATACAAATGCATATATAATGATATTTGAAATGGAACCTAATCAAGGTCAAATAAATAATCAACAGGCTGTTAAAATGAATGGCATGTCATCTGAAAAAAGTGTATTATCTTCGAGTTCTTCTAGTAAGCCTATTAATCCAAAAGCATCAACATCTGACATATATAATGGATCCGTTAATGGTTCTCCCATTAATAAAAGTGGTATAGAGGGTTCAAAGATAGGTGAACAATTATCCGTTCAAAAAAACATAGGACTTCAGCTTCCTGTACAAAAGTATACAAGTATCAGTGGAACACAGTTATCACAAAAGTCACAAGAAAAATCTCAACCATGGCAATTTAAAAAAGTATTAAGTGGAAATAGTTTAGTACCATACGATGGTTCAAGTGAAGAAGAAGAAACTAATTCTTCTGTATCAAACAAAAATCGTGTAGTAACGAATGTTTCTGCATTGAAAATTAATTTTTCACCTACTGTAGCTAATGGTGCACAGAAGGTATCTACAGTAAAAGACTCACTACATAAAACAGTTCCTACCTCAAAAGAAATACAAATATTAACGGTGAAACAGTCTAATAATTCAACGTCTTCAAGTCAAAATAGTTCTGTTCAATGTACGAAAATACAAAATGTTTCTAATGGTAACAATTCATTAACTTCCTTAAAACATCAAAATATAAAATCAGAAATAAATGGTAAGACGGAAAATAGTAATAAGGAAAAGTCTTATCATCCAATTAGAGTAAAAACAGGCCAGGAAGAAAAAGTACTTACCAAAGCTGCAAGTAGCAGCATAAAGGGTTGGCAAGTATCAAAAGATGCATTTCCTTCCATATCAAATGCAACCCCAAATGGATGGTCTGTGACTGATAACAAGTAATATATTTTCATTTGATTTATTTTTAATTATATATTTATTTTATATAGATGTAAATTTCTAATATTTCTTTTAATGATGTGTTTTATGTAAGTTATCTTCCGAATGAATATGTAAAAGTAAAATTTAAATGAATTTATTTAATTTATTATATTCAAACGTACTCTTTTCAGAGAAGATTCAACTAAATGCAATCAAAACAATACAACACCAAGTGCTGCGGCATTAAGAGATTTTAATGGAACGAACCGTTCGGATACTGTCTCAAGTTTGTTAAAAATGTCCCATCGTGGATATGGCAGTTCTTTAGGTTTGTATATCTGAAAATAATATCGAGATGAGAATAAAGACAAACAATAATTAAGTTTGAATGATTGAAGTGTATTAATACATTAAATTATTTCATTGTTTTTATAGTAACAAATTGGCGTGGCAATAGGTGTCATTTGGATCGTGAAGTTGATAATGAAAGACGAGAAGAGCGTAAACGTCACATGAATCCGGACGATGAAGAAGCTGATCGAGGTCGAATTAAAAAAGTTAAAGAACATAGAATGTGTGGTGATAGATTAGGCACTGGACACAATATATTCCAAGAATATCAAAATGGAAAAACTTGGAATCGATCACTTAGCGGTTACAACCGAGAATCTTACTATGATAATTCCAATAATAGGCGGCTACGACGTAACAGTAACTATAGGCATAATCGTAATAGATACCACAATAATTCTCGCGTACATTGGCAGCGAGGATAAAAGAAAGAAAAACAAGTTCTATGAAATAGCCTTTAAAACATTCTAATATTATGGGAAATATGGTATTAGTTCGAAGTTATTGATCGATACACAGTTTTGCTGTCTATTGAAAATAAACTGTCAAAGCCTATGTCTCAGCGCTGATTTAGATTATTAATTCATGAAGTATCTCAGTGTCAGACATATAATGTGGTTCATTTATTGCATTTTAACTCTTGCATGTTCCTAAAGAGTTTATAACGTGGTTTGATCCTTTTTTTCTTTTTATTTTAAACATGATTCATGACTTATATATATATAATATATATATATATATAAGGAGGTTGAGTATCGATAACATATATACACATATATATATATATATATTATATGTGTTATATACATATGCTGATTTTTTATGTTCAAAATAAAGAAAGAATTGTTTTTGGTATCATACATCTTATTATAAGTCCTTGAATTTTACTCTTACATGATTTTTTTGTATAGATACATTATCGTCAAAAAATAATAATTTTTATTTTCTCCTGAATTAGAATTTATTTATATTGTTTACATATATTAAATTTGTAAAAAATATATAGAAGAATTATTACCAAAAAAGTAACTACTTAAAATAAAAATAACTCTTTTTGACTATAATAAATATTACATTTAAATGCTAGTGCAAATAAATAATGCTATCCGTCCTTCAGTCTTCATTAATGATACTCACCTCCTGTCTGCAAAAAAAGAATTTATATTTATATGTGAAAAGAGATTATTTAATATTTTACCAACAAACACCAATTTGAAAAACTGTTGTTCTTTTCACGGTCTCTTAATAAAAGTTGATAAATTCTATTTTAAATCAATTGTGGTATCTATTTCATTTAAAAATAATTTTAAATCAATATTTGTTATATAATTGTGTGTAAATTGTTTCTTTATAGTAGTAAACTAGAATCAATATTGAAATAATGTCCATAATGGATTGAACATATTAAATATTAGCTTTAAAAGTAATCATAATAAAATATTAGTTCAAGAAAATTGTAAATTACTTAGAGATTCGTAAATTTAGGACTTTTTAATGATAAGGAACAAGGATTAAGATTGCAAAATTATAGAGAATTTGTTAAGTCAAATGTGAGGTAGATCTTATCTGCTTTACTTACAATACCTCGTTAACATCATTTTACGAATTAAATACTAGCCAAAAGACATCATTAGTATATCTCATACTGTAAATCACCGTAGAAATAACAATCATAAAAAAAAAAATGTCAACTTTATGTACAAGATATAAATTAAAAAAAAAAAAAGAACAAATTTTCATTTGTATTTGTTATTAGAATAATTTACTGAAATAAAACAAAAGCATCTAGAAAAAAATGACGATTATATATCTTCTACTACTTCGGATAAAAACGCAATTACTCTGTTATTTCTTAGTCCCTTTTTTATTTTAGTTTTAATGTATATTGAATGAGAAACACTAATATGATGGTGGGATCTCAAATAATTATTGTTGAAACTTCAATCAATATATTTTTAAAGATTCTTCACAAAAATGTAAGTATTTCTAAGCGAAATATACATTAAGATATAAAATAATAAAGAATTAAACAAAAATAGTAAAACATTACTCTTATTGTAGTAACAGTTTAACATAATTTCATTGAGATAAGTTTTTACATGAAATTTATTTATGAAATAAATTACAATAAATAGATATATTTAATATAGGTAACAATTCTCAGAAACGAGGCTGATTATGGAATACGATTAGAATATGAATTAGAAACTAAACTCGAATGGTTTAATAAAATAAGAAGCAATTTGACCGATAAGCTCAATTCGTTGTGGAGCTTGGCAGAAATACATTGCTCAGTTAATGATGAGATTAAAAAATTTGCAAATAATATTTTTCATTTGTGGACAATCATAACTCAACAGGTAAATTAATTCATATTTAATTACTTTCTTAATTTGTAATATAAGTATTATTTGTGTGATGTTCTTTTACAATATAGATTTACAAACAATATTCTAAAATTCAAGTCATAAGCCATACTCTGCCGAATATTGCACTATCTTCTCTTCTTGGCATAATTAAAAAAGAAGTCGTTATAGTAAAGAATAAATTACAGACTAATGAAACAAAATATAATTCAAATGATGTATTAATAGGATATAACTTGCTTAATGAAATAGTAGTATTATTAAACAATCTTGAAAAATATGAAAATAAGGTTGAGTATGCAAAAAATTATTGAATTGTTTTCTAATTGCGTATATGATTACGATGAATGTATGTACATTTATCAATTTCAGATGCAACAGTACTTAATTATGTCAAAAATGGTCCCATACATTCTGAAATTAGAATCAACAATTGACAAATTTGTATCAAGTACTGCATTATTACCAAAAAGTCAATTAATTTCCTCAGATCTTAATGCTTTTTCATTCGTATCCAAACTATTGACTGGTGAACTTATGGGTAATGAAATTATAAACCCATATTATGTATTAGCAGAAAATATAACAAAAAAGCCAGTTTTTATAATAAAAAGTAATAAACGAAAAGTCAATGTACCAGTTCTATCTACAATTAAATTGTTTAAAAGTGTTACATAATTTTGGCAATTTTAAATATTATTGAATCAGTTAAAAATTGGATAACGAATTTTTTAAACATAAAACATATTAACAATAAGATCGTTATATTAGAATGAGGAATAAAAATTTTTCAACTCTTCTTTAAGATTATATATTTGGCAACATATTAAATATACAGCTTAATAAGCCAATAGCCTTTTTTTTCTAAATAAAAGTGTGTATGTCTTATAGATATTACGAAGAATATATGCAATTTAATAGTTTACAATTTATAAACATATGAAAACTAGTATATCAGTAATAATGCATGATAATAACTGTAAATACTTTAAAATGTAAAGAAACTGTATTGTTATAGTTTTCATCTCAAAAATAGACATTAATAATAATTTAAACTTAATATTATATTTCGTAAAATATAATAATTCATTTTAATGAATACTTCTAAAGATGAGAGTGAAAATAGAAAGACGGGACATAATGTATCAAATTAATTATATGCTAAAGTTTGTTTACCATCAAATAAAACGATCCTTATGTACATGAAATTCTCGCGTGTGTTTAATATTTATATTAAAAAATGCCTTCAAGATCAGGAATAGAAGTTGGTGGTGCTAGACTTAAAGAAAAGTTTTTAGTACGCATAAATTCTGGTGGCAATATTTGTTTCCTTTCCTAGAAGACCAAAGAAAAACATTTATAGAAGAAAAAATCAATATATATATATAATGATTGAGATAGCTAACAAATGATGAGAAGAAAATTGGTAGTTTTAAATATTAATTATAAAGAAAATCTAATAAATGCTATAACATACCAGATGCGAATTACTAGTACGTATAATATTAGTAACAACAGGTGCCCATCCTTTGGCATTTAAACATTTATAACAAGATCTGGGCTCTCCCAAACAGTCTAAATGATATCCATGTCCACATTCAAAAATTGCTACATAATTCGTACTTTGGCATAAAATTTGTCTACATATAGGACAAATAAGGGAAATGCTTGCACAAGCTTTCCCTGCATCTCTGCATAAATAATAAATTGTTTAATAATAAATAATCTTATCTTTATTGATATTTAATGTAGTTAATGGTATTAATATTAATACCTAAGAGATTTTTTTAATGCTTTATGGAGTTCTAAGCTGACCAATCGTGCAGTAGTTTCAACCAGAGTTTGTTCATACTGAGAATGCGTGAGTACTCCTGCGAGCAATTGACGTATGTCACCTATTGTTCCACTCTTTGATAATGGATGTTTTAAAATTTGTTCTAGTACAGTTGATAGAGCTGTTGTACCGCTAAGTGATTCCAAAATAATTTTTAATAGTTTTCCACTCAATTTTTCGACTGCAATTTATTACTTATTATGTTTTATATTGTTAAATAATACAAAAATTATCGATAGTAAGAAAACAAACCCCCAAAAAAATGGAAAAAACTACTTTAAATACCATTTTCATTGACGCTGTCTGAATGAGTTTTCAATACAACTTCTACAAGTGGCATCCAACTCAAGGTTCCAGCGGATCTTCTGCACATTCCTGCTAATTGCATTGCAGTAATAATAGCCTCTTTCTCAAAAAATTTATTTTGGCAATACTAAGAAAAAGAAATTTGTTATCCATATAAAAAAGACCTAATGTTATTGTGTGTGACTATTTATGATAAACATAATATTTACTAGATAGTTTTGTAATAAATACCATGTTTAATTGACTTTTGAATTGATTTAGCAAAAGATCGAAAGCTTCTTGATAATTTCCCAATTTTTCAAGCATTACTGCTTCAGCATCTATATGATTGGATTGTTTGACTATTTTTAATGCCTCATCTAATCTACAACCATGTGGTCCATTTATATGATTGACTACCTGTATATGAACAAAATAATTGAAAATAATCATCTGACATGGTTGTTGTTGTTGTTTATATATAATCACACTTACATTTTCTGGTTCTACCTTACACATTAATGCTAAATATTTTTCCAAAAGTTCAGTTGACAATTCTGGGGTAGTTTCTTCTTCTTTATATTGACTGAGTTGATATAGAGCTCCTAAGAGAGCATATTCTAGACTTAGGGTACCATCAAATTTTTTTAAAATTTCAGGAATTTTATTTTGCATTCGACTGGCAATAATAAGAGCAAATTGTGTAACATTTATTGCCACCAGAGCTGAAGCACTAGTTAATAGGACTGGATATAGTGAAGTCGTAGGAAGTCGCTCCAACCAAGGCCAGATATCACAATGCCTAATAGGATCAAGTATCATGCACTTGCAAACTGCTACCCAATCTTCTCTGGCAGTATACAGCAACTCTGCGACTCGCATACTGCAACATTACATGCTGCGGTACAAATTAATACATATAATGCTAGCATATCATTAGATAACTGTTATAAATAAACATAATCATTTTTCAGATATTTACAAGAGAGAAAAAAGAACTTCTCGAATGCTATATCTTGATTTAACAATATTTTTATGTTAATTAAAATCTTAAACATATTTGAATATATTTAAACGGTTATTAATAACTAAACTATACATTTTTACTTACAAGTTAGCTTTCTGTGCAAAATTCAGTAAAGTAGTATCTGATATGTTGCGCAATTTCTTGGAGTTTAATAGTCCTAACACTGCATTCTCTTTTTCAGATTTAAGATCCCTAGATGTAACAACAGACGAGGAATCACATAATACTTCTACTATTCTAATTAAAATATTTGGTTCCAAATTAATCTTATCTCCTGCTGTTTCATTTACTATAAATATTAGAACTAAAGTCCTTTGTTCATCAGTGATATAGTCTGAATTCATTGGAGTAAGAGGTGTACTAGGTAGAACAATACTCAATAAAATATCTATGAGTCTTTGTCGTTGTCTAAGACCCATTTCTGAGGTAAATTCTGGTTCTTGAAAGGCAATGGCGATTACATCTAAAAAACCTTTTGCATCAAAGCGAAGTAGTGTTCTCAAATAAGGATATTGCCTCTCTGCATCACTTGCTAGACTGGAATGTTGAGAGAGAAGTGCTCTCAATATATCTGTTTTTGCCCTCTGTGACATAACCTCAGGAAGTGTATCTCTAGGGAAACCACGTCCCGCAAGGCAACAACTAGCATAAACCAAAAGTGCATTACCAAGTTGCAAAATATCTCGAGATAATGATTCTTTGGTATTTGTCAATGCATTTTGAAGGATAGGCACAAGCTGGTGTATAGGTGCTGTAAAATCACTTAAAGCTGCTGTTTGAAGATGTATAAGAGCTTCCCACAAGCTTCTTCGACGACAAATGGTTGTTATCTGCAATGATAATGTTAAAGAGTATAAAATTTAATTGATTAGAGAATATATAAATTTACCTGATGTATATCTAAACAATCTATATTTAATAAAACGGCAATTGTCTGAAGTGAATCCACTTTTCCTTCTTGATCATACAAGTTAAATAATTGTTGAACTATTAAAGGTGGTAATCTTGGATGAAGACTTCCATTCAGTAATGGACTTTCCAGGGCACACAAATAACTTGATTTGAGCCCTTCGATTTCAGATACTAAGTCCCATAATCTTCCAAATAACAATTCTGTATTTTCTAATTGTATACAGTAATCCACGCAAATATTGACTATATCAAATTCTATATTATCAGTCATAGAGGAATGATTCAATTGTTCCATATATTGAATCAAAATCTGACAAACTGTATCTCGAACTATTTGTTTGCGTCGTTGTTTCGAACCTCTAAGCCCAACGACAGCTTTGCCTTTATCTTGATAAAAGGAAAGTCCTAAGGCTAAAGCTTCTGGAAAACGATCCTAGAAAAAATGTTATTTTTTAACAAGCACTTTTTAAACATTTTTTATTAGATATACCTGCATTGTTAAGTGCTGCAATCGTTCTGTCCATGTTCTTATGCATACTGCATGTAAGCTTTTCGTACCTAATAACAAAAGTTGATTTCCAAATGTTATAACAGTATTATAGCAAGCTCTTTCCCCAGCTAATGCCATTGCCTATCAAAAATAATTATATTGTACAGCAAAAAAATAACAATTATTCTAATATTGTTTTTAGATAATTGTCAATAAAACAATTCATACCTTAGAAACATTACCACCTGTACATAATCCTTTGAAATGACTGGAAGCATATGAAATACAAACACGACTCATATCTAACGTTTCTAAGCTATCTTGTGTTCTTACATCTAATAAATGTAATCTTTCTTGAGTATCTAATACAACTAAAGATCTTGGATTTAGCCATCGTAAATTGCTTATAGTGTGTGGAAATGACATTCTGCGAAGAGGAGATAACTTCACTCTGGTACCAGCCTCAGTAGATACCTTGGTAATAATTTTAAATATGAAATATTGGATCAAAGAAATAAATATAAAATAGTTGATCATATAAAATAGTAGTACTTGGTAAAAATGTACTATGTCATCCCTTGCAAGAGCCAATACTGGATCAACTACTCGAGATGCATCAGCTGCTTGTATTACAACCAACTGCCAAGAAAGTTGTGGCGGTGCAATTGCTGCACCTGATAGTGAGTGTGTAAGAAGAACTCTCATTCTGGGTCTTATGCAAACAACAATCACCTAAAAAACTTCATCTTATATAATAAATTCAATTTATATCTAACAAGAAAAAAAAAGAAATACTAAAAACAACAAACCTTGGATAGTGTGGCCATTGCTACTAGTGTATAATTTTTCAATGGATGAGAAGGTAAATTATTTAGTAATAAAGGTTCCAAAGTACACACTTCACCCCTAGAACCACTAAATAAGCATCTACTATCACAGCCTCGAACTCCCATAACTCTTGTAAAATTTAATTCAAATACAGATCCACCACTGTCACTGCAAAGTGCAACTTTTGGAGAATCTGTAAACTAATATAAAGATATAAATTAATTATAATAATTATATCTAGGGTTATACAGAATTAATTTGATAAATAAAAAATATTTACTTTAACATGTAATACAGCAGTATCAAGTGGATGAACTTCGGTAAGCGTTCTTAAAACTTTTCCATCACTACTATCGATCATTAAAATAAGACCTCTAGCAAAACCAGCCAATATTCTACTTCCATCATGATTAAAGCACAATGCAGAGACAGATCCTTGATGTCTGGCTTCTTGATCACACCATCGTAATGTTTGAGATGAATCAAAGCTTAATATTAAACCATGACTAGTACCAATTACTAACATATTCCCACCAGCGGTAACTGCACTTGCTAATCCAGCATTGACCCTTTCCTGAATAATATTTTTACTAACATTAGACTCGTATTTAATATATGTTTTAAGTACTAAAGAAGATTTTTGTTTAATGCTTACACTAGCTGATACAATTTGTGCAGAAATACCCTTTAATATCATATGTCTTAAAATAGCTCCTGATGGTGGATGTTGTGAAGCTTTAGAAGATTTATTGAGTGAATTCAAAGATAAATGACTACCAACACTGGTTGTCTCACTACTACCTAATTTCTCAATCGATGCAGCTCCAAGATCATCATCTGTTCCTGACAATGACGTACAATCAGGTTCTGTCAGTATACTTTCTAAGGAGGGTAATTCTTCCACAGTTGGTATAGCATATTCTGCATGATCTAACTGAAATATAATTTGAATGCAGGATTAATTTGTATATTAATGAAATCTAGGTTTCAATATTAATTAACGTTACTAATTAAAAATATATAAAAATTTACTTATATAAAGTATAAATACAAAATTACTTTGATATGACAAATAAATATACATAAGAATAATTTAAAATAATATAACAAGTAATCCAACACTGTAAATACAATTAACCTTCAATCGTGTTTAATATAATATAACCTATTTTTTATACAACTTAAAAATCCTTCTCATGGATTAAAAATATATTATAAAATATAAATTAATTACTCCTGTTGTTTACCTCGATAAAATCTAAATTAATAGCATCTGTTGCAAGATATTCTTGAGATCCAATTTCAGATCCCAACCCATTTTCAGCCATTTTTATTTTATCTGTCACTATACATTAGATACGTAATCTTAAAATGATTTAACGCCACCTATTTGATTAAAATGTCGAACTAATAAACAAAAAAGTATGCATTCCAAAAATATCCTCGTTAATCAAAACCGTCTTTACCAAAAGCGTGATTTCCTTTTTTCAATTCAAAATCAATTAATTTGTTCCGGCTCTTCCCCAAAACTATAGTACATATTATAAATACAAATAAAACTCTTTTAAAATGTCATGAAAATATGTTAAATATTATTTATTTATTATATTTGTAATTGATTTACTGTCTACATAAACCAACTCAAAAAAATAAATGCTTAAACGCTTATTTTCACCATGAAATCTATTTATAACCATAAATTTTAATAAAACAGCCCAATATACTACAAGAAAAGAAATAATATTTGAAATGTCTTCCCGCGCATGGCTAATTGCAAGTGCGATCAGAAAATTCCGATTTTTAAATCAAATACATGTTCATATAATCAAAATTCGTTAGCAAAGTACATCGTTATCCAAGGCCTCTGCTAATCAGAGTGCAAATTATAATATATATGTTTATATAAAATAAGAAAAATCGAATTAATTTGTATCTACGTTTAATCTTTTAAAAGTTATAACATGTGCTCTTACAAAACTTTCCTCTGAAATACCCAGTAAATTATAAAAAGATATTATGTACTATTGGTATAATGATAATTAAACACAATGGATAAAATATGGTGAACTTGTTATAACTTTAAAGATGGGATCATCTAATTATAATTATATCCTAAATACATAGATAGATACATTACAATGAATTGGAAAAAGATATTTATAATTAAATAAGGTCCTTTAAGCCAATTATCCTTTTACGTTGTGGTGATCTAAATAATTCATTTTTGTTTTCGTTACCACGATCCATAATCTGATTTTTAGAACGTTTTGAGTACAAATATTCAATTGGACAAAGTATATGAGATTCCAATGTCTGTAAAAAGAAAAGTATATTACTTATCTTACATTTAATATATTTAGTGTTTTGGTTTTGTATAATTACCGTCTCTTCTATATGTCCTTGTGCTTTCATAAGAGAAATTAATTTTATTATTATCGATTTAAGTTCTTCGTCTTTATCATCCAAATGTTTTTCAACCTCTTCAATCTAAAATTTAAGATTATTTCGATTAACATTTTTATACTATATGTAGAAGTAAATATAATTACAAATAATTTAATTAATATATGCATACAACATCTGTAAAATAGGTTTCTTTAATAGCGTAAGTTCCTTCGAGTGAACTTTTCAATATATAGGCAACATCATTTAACCTATTAAGTTTACAGAATGCAAGAATTTTCAAACATCTGTTATCGATGTAACGTGTTCTTATTAACGACATTAATTCTAAAGTTATTTGTGGAGAATTTTGTTTTAATGCTAGGCCCCCTAAGAGTGTTATAAATCTACGGAGTGGTGGGAAGTTATGTTGACTTAATTCTTTCCAAACGTTCAATAAATAATTGAATGATTCTGGAGTATTCTGAAAATAGAAAAATTTTAAATGATTAAATTTTTGTAATTTAGTTTTAAATAAACCATATACAAAAACATGAACAAACCTCTTGATAACAAGCGGCAGCGGTAACAATAACTGGAATTCTTGGAACATTTTGTAAATCAACACATCTAGACTTAAATATGTCATATACTTGACGTACTTCATTATACATCTTATTGTTATACAATAATGTTATTAAAACTGAATAAGTCGTGCTTTGATCATAAAATGAAGCTAGCTTTGGATCGAGAAATGTAGATAATGCTATATCTGGTTTGCCCACATAGTTAAAAGCTCTCATTACTACAGGACCAAATGAGTAATTACCAAACCTTAGGTCACTGCTTTGAGAATTGAATTTATATATCATTTTAACAAATAAATCTATATCGTCAGGAGTACTAGTTACTAAATGAGACATAGCTTTTAAATCTTCTGTAAAAACTACACTGTTTTCATCTTCAACAATTTCTTTCATTTTTTTACGAAATGAATCTTCTACATTTATAAATTGTTGATGTACTTGTGTTCTTACATATTCATAATTGTTCATGCCAATTGTTTTATTTGTAAAAATAAAACGCTTTACTCCGAATGAAAAAGTTCCTAAAATAATGTCAAAATTTAATTTTGAAACTATAATTATATACTTCATTATTAGAAAATGTTTTAGTTAAAAAATGATATAATATTATATTTAATTTATATTAGTAAATTGCACGCGATATAAAGTTTGAGGTTATTGTAGCACTACTTACCGCCTACAGTATTTCTTAACGTAGAATTAAACATAAGCGGCAAATTAAGCCGCAGTAGTCTTAAACTTGTAGCCATGACTTACGATTATTTTTTAATATAATTTGAATAATACTTTTCTTTCGCTTTTAATTAGATATTAACAACAAATTAAGGATATTACAACCAAGCATACGAGAAAAATAAGATGGAAAGAACAAGATACTTAACATTTGCGACGATTGACCCTCGGAAAGAGAGAAAGTTTCCTATGGCTCTCATTGGCTAAACAGCCGGTTTCTTTACCCACTATTACTTTACGTAATCTGTACTAAACGTATTTTTCTTATTGGTGGAAAAGCTACAAAATAACTAGATACCGTAACAAAGCAAGCGAATGGAGTCCATTCGGAAGAAGTATATTTTCCGGAAATGTTACCAATCAATCGTTGTGTTATTAAATAGTATTTCCGTTTTGATTAATAATTGATTATACTCATATAAAAAATGACAAATTAATTAAAATCTATTATTATAATTTACTACATTTTTATATTTTAATTTATATTCGTAATTCTTATAAATTATATAATTTTGTAAGAATAAATTTTTAATTTGATCAAGAAGTTACATTCATCTTTTTAATATAGATATGGAATTCTTAAACCGTATTGGTCCATAAATATTTCATTATGCAGAGCATTAATCGTATACAAATTATAAATTATATTTTATTTGTTTTGTTAATAATAATTAGGGATAAATGTAAATAATTATTATTCATCGATTATGACTATGATTTCTTCGAAGAAAATAAAAATATTCATACAAATATCAAATAAATAAGAAAATAATTTATATCTCGTTTCAGATAAAACATTTTTTTAAATCTCTATAGAATAAGAGTATAATATTTTTCTATGCGTAAACATAGTTTTACTTTTATTCATGGAGGATAATACTATGTGTGTTTTTATTCGAGAAAATATACCACTTAATGATTTTAAAAGGTTTCTATTACCTCCGAAAAATGTTCAGTGCCAATACTCAAGCATATATCTCACAAGATTAAATGCATTAAGAGATAATGTAATACTAAAGGCAAAAATAAAATGGGGTAAAGTATTTCAAATTAATCCATAACTGCAGATAAATGTTACTTAATGGATTCGACAATATATATATATAATGTAGGTTAATTTTAATAAAATCAATGAAAAGGAAAGATAAAATATTATGTTTTACGAAAAATACGTATTTCAAAAAGACACAGAAAAAAACATTTTCCTCGTCATTATAAAATTTTCTTGTATAGTTTTTATATCAACATAAAACTTATTTTTTGCCGATTCTCTTGTGTTAACCAATAAAGACATCAATGGAAAATAATTAATTAAAATATATGAATGCAAGAGAGACATCAATAAATATTTATAAAAAATATTGAAATATTGATCTTTATTATTTTATTTTAGCTACACACAAAATAATAAATATCTCAGATCTTGTTGAATTTGAAGAAAATAAACTCTGTGTAATCACAGGAACTCTTTATAAGCATGAAGAACTGAAAAGATCTGCTTTACAAATGCTTGCAACAGAATTACAAGTTTGTCCACAACCATTGCAATCTAATTATGAATCATTTAAGGATATCTTATTTTTGGAAGATGAAGCATTAAGAATCAAACTAACTGGTAATCATATGAATGTACAAAGTATTGTAACTGGTATTGTTTCCGCATTGCTTGGTCGTCGACAAAAGAACGGAACATTTTGGGTATTGCAAGTATATATTAAGACTTTTTTCAATTCTTTTTTTCTGTTTAAATAAACTAATCCTATTTTAGGTAGAGGATTGGTGTTTTCCAGGATATTTTCCAACACCTCCTACATCTTCTATATCATTACAAAAAAATACAATGACATTATTAGTTTCCGGATTATCTTTGGCAAATAATGTAGACCCATTTGGATTGACTCTCTTATCCGAATGGATTATAGGAATGGCTGGAACTTCGTGTATACAAAAAGAAGCTGCACGTATTGCACATGTTATTATAGCTGGTACTTCTAATTACTATCATTTATATCAATTAATATTTATTTGTATGATTGAAATTGATAAATATATCTATGATCATTTAGGAAATAGCATAAGAGGTTTCATCGAAAAATTTAATCATATAAGTTATTCTAAGCAAAAAAAGTATAATGAAATATTAACTAAGGAAACTAAGGTGGCCACTCATAGACTTGATGAATTTCTTAAACCTATCGTAAAATGTTGTTGTGTAACATTAATGCCTGGTGAATTCGATCCTACATGTCATATGTTGCCTCAACAACCATTACATCCTTGTTTGTTACCCCAAACAATAAGGTATAATATTAAATCTATTAGATAAAATTGCAACAAAAATGACAAATTCTATAATTTACAGATATAAGAGTTTTCATTGCGCTACTAATCCTTGGGTTGGTTCTATCGGATCTCGTATTATAGCTGGATCTAGTGGACAACCGATTCAAGATATTATGAAAGTTGATAATATTCTAAACAATACTCCTTTAGAATGGTTAGAGAATACATTATATTGGCGACATTACGCACCTACAGGCTCTAATTCATTACCGTCTTATCCATATTTTCAAAATGATCCCTTCATTATAAAAGAATGCTTAGACATATACTTTGTTGGTAATATGGAGAAATATGAAACAAAAGTAATATGTGGTAAGATTATATTTAAATTACATTAAATTATATAAAAACAAATGAATAAACCATTTCAATTGTATTTAATATTTATTACAGATGAAGGACACGTAGTGAGATTAGTCTGTATTCCAAATTTTTCAAAAACTCGAACAGCTGTTCTCCTTGATTTGGAAAATCTAGAAACATTTCCTATTTCATTTGAAGCTAACTTATGACATTGATCATATTTTTTAAAATCTTCCGAGTCCTTTTTTTATATATGTATTTGATACATATAACAATAAGAAATTATATACGTATATAATACGAAAGTATATACGTGTGTAAAACTAGACTAATCGGTGCTGTGCTTTTTCAAATTTTCAAATGTTTGCAAGGCTGTAAATCGTAAGATTGGATTAGTACAATAACAAGTAAAGTGTATGAGTCTATTTGCATATATGCATAAGATATCAATACTCTCTTTCGAATTCTTTCTATTAAACTTGTCTATGTTATAAGAAGAAGAGATAGAATAATCTTGATGAATTCAAGAGAATAAAAAAGTCTGATAATAAATAATGCAAAGTATACTATTCTTTTTAAATAAGAGATTGTTAAAGTAGAAGTGCCATTGATAAGTACTATGGAAAGAATGTCTTACTTTCACAAGAATAAAGGAGAAGAAAAAAATATTAACAGAAAATCTTTTTCTATTGATCATAAAAGTTTTTCACAT
>NW_014570015.1:0-1440 GCF_001313835.1 Polistes canadensis
CGTACCGAGCAAATTGTTTTTTTAACAAGAATATTATAACGAATTCTTGCATTGATTTTAAATAACGATTGAATTACTTTTAAAGCAATCTATACGATTGCATACCAAGAATGCAACAATTTTCGAAATAAACACTGATTCTAAGATTGCATTGCACGCAATCACAATTGAAGCTCTGAAAATCAAAGTTTAGTTAAAGCAAGTCGTAGCTTACTTCTGTTTATATTTATTTTGTTACTAATAAAAAATATATTAATCGTTTWATAATTCAATTATTTAAACTACGTATTCCAAAAATTATAGAATCGTGCCACTATTTTTTGTATGCTTTCATTATTAATACAACAAATTATTCAAAAGATATAACCTCAAACTTGTAAACTATATAAAAAGAAAAGATAAAATACAAACGAAAAAATATCGCGTTGCATTCTATCTTTCAAAGAGTTAATTGCATCGCGATAAGGTTATGTTCACAGAAGTATACTAATTGCGTTAATACCTATAGGAAAAAAATAGRTATAGCATTAATGTAAAACTAAACAARGTGCAATACTTATATATAATCATTTGAACAATTAATTATAGAATCGATTAAACGTGTGTCTTGAATTATTTATGTGAATTTAATATACCATAAGAAATATGAAATGAATTTAAGTGAATAAAATTGAAACAACAATTGCAACGCGTGATTAAATAATTAATTAAATAAATCATTTCATTTTGATCATTTACAATTAATTAATAAAACGTGAAGTTAAAATTTTCTAATGCACCGAACGTCAGCCATTGGCCCGACAGTGCTTACGTTGCACCATGCAAATTCTATGGACACCGTAAGCAATATCGGTTACCGGATCTCACCACGGGGAGGTTGCTGCGTCGGAGATCCATTATAAAATTATAGAAAAGAAATAAAGAAATGTACTTGCACGTATTTGTATGCAGTTGTACCAGTATTCCACCATTTATTAGTATAATTCCCATGAAACGATGGTGAACGTCTTTCTGAGAGGATGGAAACAGTGGAATGATTGCATACGCCTTTCTGAAACCATAAAAAGAATGACATATTATGGTAAAAATTTGTGTGAAAYCATAGAAAAATATAAGATCATATAATTCTAATTACAGATCTACTTACCTAATGTCAATGCATTCACCATCGATTATGACTGCATTAATCTGTAAATCAAATGAGATTTAATTAGATATCAAATTTTTTAATGAAATATTAATTAATTAGACAGTAATAATTACTTACGCGGAGCGGAACTAGTTCAGACCTGTCACACCGCCGTCCGGAAACAAAGTGAGGTGATGACGTAGTCGAGTCACCTCTCCCCTCTTATTTACCTTATAAGGCATTGTTTTTCTATGTGTACTCGTTGAAAGATCACATGTACACATAGCCACGCTTGTATTCGACACGCCTTC
>NW_014570015.1:1770-8254 GCF_001313835.1 Polistes canadensis
AAAATATATATGGGAAATTGCATAAAGCATGTGTATAAAAGAAATAATCTACTTAATCAATAAAATTTAAGATTATAACGTTCTTCTTTTGGTATTCTTTTAATTTTTATGTAATTATTTTAATGCTCCTGCACAAAGATAATTTCCAGAGTAACATTTAGCTGTAACATAAGAAAAGTGCATTAGTGCATTCAAATAATTGTTAATTAATCRATGCTAYTSTCTATGCAATTKTTATGCWATTGTTTAAATAAAACTACACTATAAATATGTAATTATTACAATATATAAATTACAGTTATATATAATTGTAAATATTGAATGAATACTAACTAATAGAGTAACATGTAAGAATTAAATTCCTTTTTCTTACATTTATTAACGTATATGTAAATGAAAAAAGAAAATACATTTCTCTAAACAATTATACATCAATATATTAAAATATTAAATAAACAATATATTTTTGAAAAATATGAATTATTGAAATTTACCTTTATGATAGAAGAAAGCTGTGAGATGTATGCTCGTTTAAATACCAAAAAATATTGCCTGAATTCATTTTAAAATCTTGTAAGTTCTTCTCTTATGTATGTACTTAATATATAAAACAATGAGATATCCAAATTGATTCTGTGCTTTTCCAAATCTTCGAATACTTGCAAATCTGCAAATTATAAGATTGTATTAGAAAAGTATCAAGTAAACTGAACGAGTTTATATATTTAAATGTATGTGTGTATAATATATCATAACTATCTTTGATAGTTATGTTAAAAGAAAGGAAACGAAAAAATTAGATGAAACGATTTGAACGTATTCGAAATTTTTAAATTAAAAATAGTTATTTTGTATCTAGACAATTTTCATCATTTGCAAAATTTCGGTGATACGTATAACATGAAACGTAACACGTCCACACGTTTCTAATCAATTAACCAGGTAGATGATGGCTGTACCATCTCTATACGCGTTTTCTCATATAACGTATTGTTCATTCGTCCGACATGTTATGGTATCCTCCTTCTCCTCCATGGCAAGAGTCGAGTTTTGTTTTATAATTGCCAGTTAAATGGGCCACACGAGCGTATGGAAATTTCTTACTGGCTAAGTTATTAGCACAAGCGCTCCAGCATTAGTTTCGCGAGCCAAGAGACAACGGACGAGGATTTTGATTAGAATGCAAATTCTACGCAGAGAATAATAGCTCGCGACAAATTCTCAACCCTCGCGAATTTCCACACGTTTTCATATCTTTCACTCTCTCTACCCCCTCTTACCCCAACCCAACTGCAACCCTTCCTACTCTTTCTCTATCCTAGACGATTACGATGATTGTCTTCTTAATTGTGTGAAGCGAAAAGTTTATTATATATATATATGTATATGTAAATATATTAACGTAATTAATTCTACGAGAGAAAGATTAATCATTTAATTTTGTTTGAGTTTCATTCATTGTTAGATTTTAAAAACTTTCAATAATAATCAAATGAAAATTGAAAAATTACAAATATATTAGAATAAAAAGAAATAATTAAAGTGAACTTTTAAAAATTACTTTTTTTAGTATTGATCGCATTTCATTCGGGATTAGATTGGTAAAGAATATATTTTAACGAGAAGAATTAATATATAAATGTTTCTAAAAAACAAAAAAGGAAAAAATCATTTTGTCTCGTCTAACGTGGATGAGAAATATTATCCTCTATCGTAAATTTTTCGTATTTCTTCGAAGGATTGCGTGAAATCGTAAAAATTGTCCTTATTTCTTTTCTGTTCTTTATTTTTTCATTCTACTTATTCCCATGATTCTAAAGAAAAGAAACTATGATGTAATGCGATCGACGAGAAATCGTACGAGTCCGTAACGTGGACACTAACACTTCACGGAAAAGGAAAAAAATGTGATAATATCTGCCAGTAGTAGAAGAAAACGCGTATCTTTGTATCTAGAAATAAGCGTTTTTCTATATTCCTTTTTTCTTTCTTTTACCTTTTCGTTTGATACCTTTGGAACTCGTAAAGAGTTATCAACGACTGCAACACATTTGATATATTATTATCTTCTTCTCATTTTTATTGCACGTGTTACTTTATTCGATATATGAAAAAGAAAGAAAAGAAAAGAAAAGGTAACAGTAGATATAGAAGTGTATATATATATATTTTATTTTATTTATTATTACTTTTACCATAATATCACTAATCAAATAGAAGATATGAAATTTAATAGAACGTTGTCGACAGTTTTGATTAGTATAATTTTCGAAATGACAGCTTATTATCTACTCGTGATGATTATTAATTACGTTCGATTAATTATATATACATATATGATTGATAGAAAATCAATATTAATTATCGTGATATTTGAAAATTGATTTTGTGTAAAATAGTCAAATCGTAAGTACTATTTTCAAGCGCAAGTATCAAATACTATCAGTATAGTAAACTCTTGGGAATTTCTATTGGATAGAAGTGGAACGATGGAAACGTTGTGAAGTTCCCATTCGTAGAGTATCCCGTTGCGTCTTCTACACACTAGGGAGAACTCACTTCGAAATTCGGTTACTGGTACTCAACGATGCTGCTACTACCTTTCTCTTTCTCTCTCTTTTCAATTCTATTCTATTCTATTCTCTTTCGTGGTCGTGTAAAGGTAGTTTCGATCAATTTTATTTTAACTTAAGCTTATTCGATTCGATTTAACAGTATATAATCATTACTACCTCTACGATAATATCAAAGAATTTGATTATACATACTAAAGAATATTATGCATAATATATGTATTATAAAATCAATTTTAACTTCGTTTATGAACAATTATCTTCTTAATGATTTTACCTACCTTTCTCATTAATTATTGATCGATCACAAGTATACTCGTGTTTTGCACGTGCAATCAAATTACTTTTGTTATCAAAGTATTCAATTGTAGAATTTAGTTATTAAAATAACACGTTTATATCACATTTGGAGATTTTTTGTAAATATTATATTTCCAATTGTTAATATGATCGCGTTATAAAAATTTGCTACAAATTTTCCATACAATAGTCGTTAAATAATGTATATTGGTTTATGAGAAAATGAACAAATGTTTTCGAATAGAATAGAAAGAACATTAGTTTTCGAATAAATTCTATTTTCCGAATAGTAATATCAAATGAAATACATTCGTCATTAACGTTAACGTTGAAATCTTGAAAAGAGATGATCTTACGTTCTCATAGAAATTTTTCGAACGTTGATTAGAGAGAAATGACAAGAATTGAAGACGGTAGTAATAGTTTGAGATACGATTCGATCAATTAAAGGGAAAGTTCGTAACTACTACTACTACTACTACTACTACTAGGTATTCTCTTATAGTGATGGTATAGACTTTCTGAGTTTCGTTGTCCGTTTGTAATAGCAACAACGATCGTGCTCCGTATTCGAGATTCCCGAGACAATGGATATCTAGGTTTCGATAGCAACAGCAGCAGCTCGGTTGGATTTGTGATCACTCGTTGGATGTACGATGAAAACAACGGTAAGCTATTTCATTCGTTAACGGACGATATACGCGGATCGAAAGGTTCTCGTTCGTTGTGATCAACCTACCATGATCATCGATGAAGAATCAACCTTATTTCACCTTTGGTCTCATGATCTCAGCTCCGAGTTTCCACGTTAAATCGTTCTTTCTTCTCTATCCAACTGTACTTTACGATTTATTTGTTCAAACGACGTTACATCCGATCACTATTTTTCTATATATATATGTTTACGTAACTTGAAATAAAATCTCTAAAGCTACATACATTTTGTTATCGGGGAATTTAAAATCAACAAAATTTCCCATAACTTTATATAATTTCATATATATATGTATTTATTTAACTCACTTCTTCCATAGTTTAATAGATCGGTATAGTTATTTCATGAATTAATACTGGATTTCATATTTTAATGATAACATATGCATACACACAGTTATACGTGCAATGAATCGTATATATATATAACGCGATTATGACTTTATACATTTTTCTAAATTAAATAATATTCACTTATATATAATTCCTATCTTATCGGATTTCATGCATCACTTTGTATAATTTTTTCAACATTTTTCTCATTAATTACGGTTGATTATTTCATTTATCGATTATCTCATTACTTTCGATTCGTTTATATGAAAAGTTTCTTTTACTTTGTCTTACTTTGAGAAGAAGAGAGTAATTCTATTCGTTTAATCTAACAGAGATATAAAAGAGAGAGAAATCTAAATGTAATATAGATAAATTGTTTAATAATATTTTTGTGTATTATCGTCAAAAATATGATTGTGTCAGAAATATATATATATATATGAATAGTTCTGTGTGTATAGCTATTGAAAAGAAAAAATTTATCCGATCTAAAGAAAAGGAATATTGTCAAAAGGTATCACATAACGTATCAGAAAGTTAGACCAGTGTGTTTGACATTATTGGAAGCAATTCACCCTTCTTACCCGGTTGCACTTCGACCCGCAGTCGTTGCATTATCGTTCAAGTCTACTGCGCAGGGTCATAACATTTTCTCTTTTATTTCTATTTCTATTTTTCTTCCTTTTTCGCACCGTAAGAGTGCGAGAATGATGTCCAACAGCAACCCAATGGTGATTCCAAGAAGGTCTAGAAGATGATATCGATAAATCGATTCGAAGCTTTGAACTTGAGTTTCAGTTGGATATTCAATCTTATTTATTCTACTATTTGCCTATAAATGATTTTTATGATCTCTCTTGATATATATATATATAGTAGTTTTTATTTTTATAATGCACAAGCATATATGTAACTTGAAGTTAACCCTTCTTTGCATGATGATGGAAATTTCAATCATAATATTTAGTCAAGAAAAGAAGGTACTGAAAACCCTTCTACTGTATATTTGTTGTTGCTGGCAACTTTTTAAGCGACTATTGCGTACAACAAAATGCAGTTGTCAAAAAATAGCATTAGGATTTTTTTCAATATTTTTCCTTTAATCTAGTGCATTAATTACATCATCCTGATTTATTTTAAAAGAAATGAAAAAATCATGCAAAGAAGGGTTAATCATTGGAACAATTATCACGCTATAGAAATAGATGAACTTAATTAATTTGATTGATTACATTTTCTAGAAATATTGTATTTTTCTTAAAAACAAAGTAATATTGAATAACACGATAACCCAGATCATGGATAATTAAATGATTGATTTGTATTTTCTATTTGTTAAATTGTGTTTAACAACGATGAAGCCATCTGGAAACCGTCGACACGTTAAAATAGTCAAGGCGAAATCAGATTAGATCTTCGTGCACCGTGGGTAATCCGGAATCCCAGATAATTATCTAACAGAAATTGCAGGTTCTACGTGATTGATGTTTCTACGACATAATTTCGTCTAGGAGAAGGTGTGTACCATAGACCACCCTTTCGTCTAGATTAAGATGGACGTATACGTGCATCTATCTCACTTTCACTCTTTATCTATCTATCTATCTATCTTTCTTTTTATATATATGTATATATATAGACATATAAATATATAGTATCATTACGATATGGGGGTTCGTCACAAAATGAGCGGAAAAAGAGAGAGCCGATGTAATACGCGATCGAAGATCGTAAAAACCTCGGTAAAATGGCGTTGGCATGAAGCTTTCATCGGAAATTCGATATTTAAAGTTATTTACTTTAGGTAGACGAAATAGATAGGACGTAAACGAGGGTTGGTTGACTTGACTTCGATAGCTGCCGAGTAAATCGATCGGAACGTCTATCGTTTTCTAGCAAAAATAATAAATGAAGTAATGTAAGAAACGGTTAAGGTAAAAGTAACAGTTGGAAATAGATAAAAGATAAAATAAAAAGGAAAAACGAAAAGGGAATATCGAATGAAGTAACTAAGATTGTTTGAGAATAAATCAAGATGACGACGGGTTATGAATGAAGACGCGGTCAAAGATCAAACGCGTACGTGCTTAACGATTTACAAGATGTGCCCACACAACACCATGAGAGTAAACTTTCGTCAGCCGCAAATTACTTTCATTTAAATCGTTATCGGCGAGCGGCTTGTCCTACTTGCCTTGGTTTACGCGATTAGCATAAATTTACATCCTAGGTTGAAGGCACGTAAAGGCTCGAAGGGCCAATCCACCCACACTTACACCTTAAACCGTGCGTTCGTGTTGTACTTCTTAACGACAACGATAGGGGACAAGGCTGAAGGGAGAAACGGATTCTGCCAAAGGGGGTTTGCAAAGTTTCTTCTTGAGAAAGTAAGATCAGGAGAAAGAGAAAGTCGATCTTTCGAAAGAGATAAATGATTACAATGTAAAGTTGTAACACGTTTGATAGGGTTACTCGATTCGCATCGTAATATTTTGTTTAATCGGTATTCAAACTTAATTAAATCAATAATTATTAGTCGAAAAAATAAATGTTTCATTTAA
>NW_014570015.1:8614-12064 GCF_001313835.1 Polistes canadensis
ATAAAAGAAATATATGTTATTCCTTTTTCTTTTTCTTTTTTGATTTATTTATTAAACACGTGGGACAGGTTACTCGATTTGCATCGTAATATTTTCTATTAATATTAAAACTTAAGCAGGTATATTATATTTAAACAAATAAACGTTTCATTAACACGTATAATATTATATATTTTATAGAACAAATATATATGTTATTCCTATTTCTTTTTCTTCGCGATTTATTTATTTTAACATTTAGAATTACCCTTTTCTCTTCCGTCTGGCTGTAACACCTCCTTTCAAATACATTCCTGCATAAGTCTTTCATTGGAAAAGACCTCTTTTTCCACGAAGATTTAAAATTTCTTTTATTTACATATATATATAGATCTTAATTTCGCGAAGTACGTAAACAAGATCATAAAACGTGTCGCGTTTTATAAAAAAATGTACAAAAGAACGGGGCGTGGACTCGGTGCTTGTTTATTTTTTATAAATTCTAATGAACATCGTCTTGACATTTTCTTTATAAGAAGAATATGTGAACGAAAAGTCAAATAAAGAGAGAAAGGGTAAGAGAAGAAATAAAAAGATGGTTAGACGATCGGTATAATGTCGTATTTCTTAAAGCAAATGTTTTTTCTTGACGAATACAGACACGTGAAAATTTCAAAGAACTTTTACTCGAATTTTTTCAACGTAGAATTAACTAATAGTAATAAATTATGCATCATCGAAAATAAAATGATGTATTTCGTATGATAGTTCTAGAAATATTCTACGATGTATTATCGATTGATACAAATTATTTTAATTAAAGTATCGAGGTATAGAAACAAGTTAATGAGTTTTTGGTTACATACACGGATACTACATACTTTATTATAATGTTATACACATTTGCGTTACGCCTGGTTGCTGTTTTTTTAGGGGGAAGAGAAGGGAAGGAGGGAGAGAGGGAGGGGGGGGGATGGGCTAGTAGAAAGAGTTAATTAGGAATATTTTTTTTATTTTCTGTAGACTTTAGTAAAAAAAATTTTCAATCACCACCGTAAGAGACGACACGGGGGCAGTCCGTAATAATTTTTTTTTCATTTTAATACTCAAAAATTATGAAAGCTAATGTAAATATAAATGTTTACACGTGTAACGTTGCTTATTTACATACGCATTCAATTCAACATTCTAATAGAATTTTATTTCATCGTCGCAATTTATATACCAGTTTAAATTAGTTTATATTTCGAGTTGGATGAAATTAGCGTTAAATCCAGGAAGGAAAAGAATATTGCCGACAATAAAAGTAGACATGAAAAAGCTAAATTAAATCGAGAACGTAGTAGTAGCAGCAGAAGAAGCAGAAGCACCAGATATATCTTTCTTGCTCGATAAAAGAGTGGAAAAAAGTTAGTGTGGCCAACGTCGAACTTAGTTTATCCTTAGTACGTTGCCTTTCCACATATCCACCATCGTATTTTCAATTGCAACTTCACCAGTCGTTGGAATCGTATTGTAAGAAGAAAGAGAGAGAAAGAGAGAGATTGTGAGTAAAGGAATTTATGTAGAAAATAAAAAAGAAAAAAAAAACTAGCAAGAATATCGTATACGTGAAGCTTATGTTATAGCGGAAGTGAACGGTCTTCCAAGCGAACGCATTCACTGTCAATGATGGTAACCATCCTTTCTCATATCTCGATGGTACTGTTGTAACACGATAGTAGTCTACAGCATGTTATACTCGCCATGCTCTGAGAAGAACTCATCTGACTAGAAAAAAAAGGAGGAGGAGGAGGAGGTGGAGAATAGACGATCGGTTCTTTTCTTCTTCTTCCGGGGGCAGTAACACCCTCTCTGTTCGATTATTAGATGGTTCGTTGTAAAAAAAAAAAAAAAAGAAAAATGATCTTCTATCGTCTCCTGAACTGTGTGAGGTTAATAATAATAATAATAAAAAAAACGTAGAAGAAGTAGGATTATAACGATAATAATGAACCTGAAAAAATATGATATTCTATTAATATGAAGATTGAGATGTAGATGAGATGGAAAATATAATGAAGAAGAAGAAGATGAAGATGAAGATGAAGAAGGAAAAGAAGTCAACTTAGAAACGATCGCTTCCAATTTCCCAATAACTTCCTTTCGATTGAAATTACTTCCCCTTATTACTATAAACTCTCTCTCTGATAGAATAATATCGGAAAAAATAATTAAGAAGAAAAAGAAAAGAAAAAAAAAAGAAATAATAGGAACGATCTTTAAATGATATCGGTGTTTGAATTGGTAAAGAATAGATGAAAAGAAACAAATAAAAATAACTATTATCAAGATAGAACGCGTTGATATCAGTTAGAGAAAGGGTTGTCACTGTCGTAATAAGAAGATGAAGAAGAAGTAGTAACATGGATAGTCAGTAAAGAATGTGGTACATTTTATAAAAATGAAGTTGTAAGAAGAAAGTAACGTAATATTAGTAATAGTAGTAGAGTAAAAAAGGAAAGATAAAGAAATTGAAATAGAAAAGAAGAGACATAAGGTAGGGGTGGGAGGGTGGGACGGTTTGAAAACCCGAGAGGAAGTGCAGTGACGTGTCAGAAGTCGTAGGAGAGATTGATGAGGGTTTTCTCCCTTTTCCCCCTGGCACAGTTGGCTTATAGCTACTGAAACTCACGAGGTTAGTATAAACCTAGGTTAGCTAACGAACAAACTCAGGTATATAAGCAATTCACATATCCAAGAAGAGCGTTATTACTAACACTAATTCATAAATATTCAATAGACGTAAATAAGTAGGAGAGAGAGAGAGAGAGAGAAAGAAGTGTTTCATTCGCGACACCTGGCCGTGTTCAAACATCATACTCTTATATTCGTCCGTATAGGCCGAAGTTGGATATTAATTGGACTTCTAGCTTCCTTAACACCCTCCCCCCCCCTAACCCCATCCCCTTCTTTAATCATTCATTTCCTTCCGTGGCTTATTTCTAAACCCGTAAAGAGTTAGGGGTAAGAGAGAACGTTTCACTTACGTTAATTAGAAACTCGTTGGAAATACGCGTACGACCATTCATAGATTACTTTAGATTTTCTCACGAGACTTCTTATTGGTTCTAGCACATGTGTATCTTTTTATATTATATACTATATATACACATGTATGTATACGCGTGTTCGTATATTTCTACACAAACTCGTTTTATTATTGGCTTCTAGGAGACAGTACTTTCGAGGTTTCATCAATACGCGATCGATTCTAACGGAAAAACGATATCCAGGGACTTTCAAATAGAATCCTCATTGTAACTTTTCTTTCTTTCTCTTTCTCTCTGTCTGTCTGTCTGTCTATCTGTCTATCTTTTTTTTTTGTCTTTATCCAATAGCGTGTTCGTAACTTGGTAATTTCGTTTTAAACCGAACCGTCGACGTGTCGCCTATTTCCTAGTTTTTTCTCTTTTTTCTTTTTTTTTTTTT
>NW_014570015.1:13033-35272 GCF_001313835.1 Polistes canadensis
ATTGAAATATATTTAATCACACAGAAAGAATTTTTCTAATATTTGAGTTAATTTATATTATAAATGTATTCTTTTAATTTATTTATATTAAATTTAGAAATTTTTGTTATCCGTGTTTATTTTAAACTCAAAATGTCAACGAGTTATTAAAAAGCAATAAATCGAGTGGTTACTCCGACAAACGAACGGTCGTCGTCGTTGTTATCCGTGCAATTTTCTGAACGTGTCCCTGTCACCTTTCTTCCTCCCCCTTCTTTCTCTCTCTCTCTTTCCATTTGGAGTCCGTCCGGGTTCTGGGATTAGATTCGGAAGTGGTTGGCAACTGGTTTGAATATTGGATAGGAACGACGAAGACGACTTAGCAGCAGTGAGTGAGTATTCGCTCGCGTGAACACGCCTTTTCAAGAGGATTTTCTTATTTTTATTCTTATTCTTCGTCATCTTTCTTCCCTTCTTCTTCTTATTCTTCTTATTCTTCTTCTTTTTCGTTTTCGTTATCGTTCGATATCAAACGTTTCGTATTCGTGAATATGGTGGTAGCCACTAGGAAGAGAAAGATAACGTAGAATAAATTATATCACACTTTAGGAAGAGAAAATGATGATAAAAAGTAGAATAAGGGAAAGGGTTCGTTTTATTTTTTAAGAAAAATTGCCCAAAAACTTTCTTCTGTTCTCCGATTCGATGGAAATCTTCTTCTTCTTCTTCTTATACTTCATATGATTATTTTTCTTCTATTACTCTTTCTTCACTTTCTAATTTTCTCTACACGTTTTTTAAGAAAATAACTATGCGAAGTAGAAAATTTTTCGAATACCTCGGAATGTTTTACTGTGTCTTCCTTGACAAACTTTTTGATCCGTGAAAGAAAAAAAAGAAATTAAGAAAAAAAGAAGGAAAAACATCACGACAAAATTTTATCCGAAATTTTTGTTGATTACGATATTGCACCGAACCTTTCTGTGTTTTTTTGTATTTTTATAATGCAATATAGTCGAGGAATAAAAATAATAATAATCTTAAAACGTTAATAAACGTTTAGTACATAATTCGAGACAGTAACGTTTACTTGGCACAGGTATTCTGCTTTACATTTTCTTAAAGAGAAAGAAAGAAAAGAAAAGAAAAGAAAAAAAAAAGGGAAATAAAATAAAAATACCATATTTTCATTCGAAACAAACTTACACGTTTTACACATTGTGAAAGAAAACGAAGCTTCAGTTCTATAGTTTGGTTTAGCAAAAAAGAGAGGGGTCTTGCGAGTAATTCTTTTTTTTTTTAAATTTACCTATGCACATAAATTACACGAAGAGAAACAGAGAGAGAGAGAGAGAGAGAGAGTGAGAAAGAGAGAGAGAATTGCAAAGAGGAAAAAGCTAGCTTGGCATTGGGTTTTCGTATGAGAATAGAAGTAAATCTCGCGCGTGGTGTGGTACCCCCAGAGGAAACATAACGGTAAAGAGTAGTGGAAGTGGAGACGAGGTGGGATAGGGTGGGTGGGGGTTGAAAGTAGAAGAAGGAAAACAGGGGGATGAAAGGAGGAAGAGGAGAAAAACATTCGAGCAAGAGTAAAAGGAAAACGCGTGAGAGTTTCGTGCCACGATATCTCTCTCTCTCTCACTCACTCTCTCTCCTACTACTACTATTCGTTGCAACTGACTTATTCAATTTGTATTCCATAATACTCGTATTAGGAGGAGTTAGGGAGTTATGGGGGAAGAAGGGGGATGAAGAAACGGCCTTCGAGAGATATCTCAAAAGCCTCTCTCTCTCTCTCTCTCTCTCTCTCTTGTCGGTTGAAACTCTTGGAAAGTGAATGCACACATATACATTTACTCTTCCACCCTTTTCGTACGACGATGCATTCAAAACCGTGTGAAGTTCAGATTAGACTTTCTTTATGTGTATATATATATATATATAAAGTATATACAGTATATGTATATATATATATATTATTATACATTTGTGTGGATTGATGCGTAATATTTTTATATATACATATACATATATATATTTGAAGTTTCGACCGAGAATATGTATATAACATTTATATTTCACGATAAAAGCATAGAATATTTTACGTTACCTTTTCAGCGTCCAACATTAACGCACTTAACATTTCGCATTTCACTCTGTTTCTCTTTCAATAAATTTTGTTTCTTTTTTTTTTTGAAATATTTTTTACGAATAAAATATATACACATCATCTAAGAAATAAATGAAATATTTGAAGTTAATACTTGAGTAAAATTAAAACATATATATATATATATATATACATATTACATTGGACGTTTTTGATGGTGCATAAAAAAAAAAAACTCATATACGATTTTATAATATATATATATATATTCCATTTATTTGATTTACGTTTCTGAATTCGAAGGTATGCGGCAACGTTTTATTTTCTCAAAATATCGTTTACATTTTTGACATTCGAAAAACGTAACTCTAGCAAAATCGTCGAACGACGACGTTGACCTGCGAGTATAGTAGAATCACGATTCAGTGAGAGAACGATGGAAAGGGGGTGGGTGGGAGTGGAGGGTGTACAGATTGACCAAAACATTCCAACACCAGTGGCCAGTTCCATTCGAATGTTGTCAAGTAGTTGGGTTGGGAAGAGGGGGAGAGAGAAGGGGTGTTACGGGGTTAGTAGGGGGATTTGAAGAAGATTAAGTGATTCATCATGAATGAACGAACGATGACTGGAAATACGAATAGAAAAAGGAATCGTACAGTTTGAACGACTCCCACTCGATTAATTATCCTTTAGAATACCGACAAAGTGTTTCTGGACATCGTCAAAAGACTCTTCTAGTTTTCTTTCTGCTTTTTCTTTCACCCCCTCCCTCCCTTCCTCCCATTTTCGTCTTTTTATTTTTCCCCCCTTTCTTAATTCCTTCGTTCGTTCTTTCTTCTTTTCTTTTCTTTTCTTTTCTTTTCTTTTCGACTACTAAAAGCCCTGTGAACCCTGTGAAAGGTAGAAAAGAAGTTCCTTTGTTTCAAGGCGTGTTCCCTTAATACGAGCCACTAACGAGACCCTTTTTACTTTTGCGGATGGTAGATTCAAAGCTTAAGAAATTTTGTTTCTTTTTTTTTTCATTTATGTATATCGTAGATATTTATGTATGTATGTATGTATGTACGTACGTAATTATTTATTCACTGATTCCTCTCTGGACTAACTTTGACTATAAAGAAACTACTTTAATTGCATAGAATTAAAATAAATGAACGCAGGATGCTCTAATCATCGTTAAAAGTGTCAACCTTAACACGATTAACTCAAAAACGGGAGAGAGAAAGAGAGAGAGCAGTAATTTGTATCGATAGTCAAATTTGTACGAATCGATACTTTCCAATGGTACCAATGGTTTATTTATTATCGGTTATTTCATTTAACGATATAACTTGATAATATCTAATTTCGTAGATAATTATTTAATTATACATACGTGTTATCGTTAATATCCAAAATCTATTATATTATATTATATCTTTAATGGATATATAATTTCAATTTTCAATTCATTTATCAACGTCCACAAATTTTTTTTGATAACAAAATAGAAAATTTAATTTTCTTTTATATTCCTTTTTTCTAGAGACAAATTATTATTTACAAAATTTGAATATAATGTAATCCATCATATTATTATCTTTAAATGTAAGCGTTTTAATATCGTCAATTTGATTAATAATAATAATAATAATCATTGACACATTATTTTCAGATAACACGTATGCTAAACGACCGACAGACCCATTTTTTTATTTCCGTGTATGCGTGTGTTATTTTTTTTTTTCTTTTTCCACGAATAGGGTGAATAACATACACGTTGAGTATATCGATCATCGTTATAGGTTACCAACCGATGAATATCGCATTTTCATCGAGTCTAGACTCGATGATACGCGTTCCAAATCGAAAAGCTGATTCTCTCGCGAGGATTCGTTTCACGTGTACCACGAATGCGGTTTAATCTCGGCAACCGACGACTACCGTAGAAGATTATCGAAGATTCCTCTGCTGTCTGTTCTCTATGATATTCTCTTTCTATCTGTATATTTTTTTTTTCCTTTTTTTTTTTTCCTTTTTTTTTTTACTTTATATTCTACTATCTATCTATCTATCTTTCTCTTTGATTAGAAACGGTTCTCCCTTCTCTATTAATATTTACTTATCAAACGCGATAGAACCGAGATAGAAATTATTCAAACAGATAAATTATTTCAATAAAATTTTCAAAATATTTTCTACTCGTCGATTATATCGACATTAACGAGATTAAATATATATATGTATATAATAAACATTAATTAATTTGAGATAGATAATGAAAATGAAAATAAATAAAATACAGAGATACCAATGTGTCGAATAAAAATAATGACTTTTTACAATTGAATTAATACACATGTAGATACATTTTGTATTCGTGTATTTTAAATCTATAAAAAAAGAAAAATAAATATTAAAATCAAACACGAATATAGAAATGTTGGTGTGTACGACAAATACGAAAGGAAAAATATCGAACCGTGTATCTTTTTCTTTTTTTTTATCTCTCTTTCTATATATGAATACGTTCGAATCTATCTCATATATTAAAAAATTAGACGACCGAGATAGATTTATTCAGCGTTCCGATCGAATAGGGGAAGAATATTTTATATTCTAGAACGATAAATAATGTTGAAACGTCGAAGAGTCACAATATATTTGAATCGAATGCATAGATCTTGCCGAGAGGTGGTCCCTCTGTTCCGTAAATACGGATTACCTTTCCCATAGGGACATACGTTTTCCCTAGCTAGTTCTTCCATTATTTTTCTTTACTTCCTTACGATAGCTTCTTCGCACTCTCAGACATTTAGACAGACAGACAGAAAGACTCGACGAAATCTGACAAACAAATATATTTCAAGTAACGGACGGCTTTGAGATTCTTATGGGGTATTTTCGACTTTAAAAAGAGGATAGAAATATCTTTGGCGAAAGTAAAATCGAAAGGAGGAATGGTGGTGAATACCAAAAGAAGGACAATCAAATCATCCTGAATAAAACTAAAGAACGAACATTTCTTTACCCCTTTTTTTATTCTCTCTCTCTCTCTCTCTTTTGTTAATTCCAATTCTTTTCGTTTTTTCTTTCCAGAAATGAAGTCACGTTTCTATATACATTATACGACTCTGTAAATGTTTATAAAACGAAATGTTGGTCATTAGTAATGTTAACTAACTGAGAAGCAACCGTTGAGTAAGCTAGTACCGGTAGTACGTGTTTACGAGTTTAGGTAGTTTTACGATCCGAAACTCGAAATGTTTCGCGTGAGAAGACCAAGAATGAAATACCAAAAGAAAGAGAGAGAGAGAGAGAGAGAGAGAGAGTGAGTGGGAGGACACATTTAACACTTCGTTAAATGCAACATACACAGGAGAGAATACATTATACGAAATCGTATCATCTTGTAGAGTATCGTTTCAACGAATAAGTAAATACATGCATCTGTGTATATATGTTATCGTGAAAAGACCGAAATTTTGGAGAATGTCTAGATTAACATGGTAGCTTGATTATATTTTCGAAATATATTAAATGATAATCATTCGAAAATCCAAATAATTCGGTAATGCGAATTTTGGTGTTCTTCAATTTTGATTTTTCATGGGGTAACGTAATATACATATTTCAAATTTACAATATCCCTTGGGAAATGTGTGAAACATTGAAGAAAAACAATGTTTCGTTGAAAATTATTTTCCATTACATTTAGAATTTATAAAGAATTGAATTAACGTTCCATACATTTTTTTTCTACGTTCTCAACACATCTTACTTTTCTATTCTCTTTCGTTAAATTTTCTCTCTCTCCCTCTTTCTTTCTCATACAAAGAAGAGGAGTAGGAAGAAATTTATCAATCATTTGGAGTCTTCATTGTTCCGTTAAAACATGAAAGCATCGTTCGTGAATTCGTTATTATGGGGGAAATTGGAGCGCGAAGTAAAGCCGTAAGCGATATTAACGAGTCCTCCTCTTCGCTTGCTCGTTACCTCTTTACCTCAAACCCCCCCTACAAACCCCTACAAGCTCCTGCAACCCCCTACAAAACACCCCACAAACCCTCTCTCTCTCTCTCTCTCTCTAGCAACCCTTTTTCCGAATTACGCTCGAATGAATCCTAAACAGCTTGCATCAAACCTTTGCACCGACTCATTTATTAACGAGCCCCATCTTTCCTTCCTTCCTTTCACCCTTCCAACCCTTCGTTCCTTTCTTCGAACTTTCTTATCAAGTTTATATTTTCATCATCGATTCATTCGCAGCTTCTTAGAAATATTTCGTTTCATATTTTTGATTGAAGAGAATTTACAAATTGTATTATGAACTACTTAAACAACAACAACAAAAAATGGTAATATGTTAAATAATATATTTGTATATTAATATCCTATGATATTATCAATTATTATATTATTTCATTTAATTAATACGATCCATCGTTATATATTAGTAAATTTTCGATTAAATTGATTTAACTATCGGCGGGGAGGGGGTGAGGTGGGATATAATAATTAATTCGAATTAAACGGAACATTAATAGTCGCCGTTGGGGGAAACAAAAAAAAGCATTTTACTTTTCCCTCTACGAATTAATCTAAATTAAATATCAATCGATAATAAAATTATTGGAGAGAAAAATATATATATATAAAAGAGAATAATAATAATAATTATTAAAAACGTTTAAATATTTTAATAGAGATCGACGAGATAATGTAATTAAATGAAACAAAAGAATAAAAAGAAGAAGAAGAAGAAGAAGAAAAGAAAAAAAAAAAGGAAATATAAATCGGATAAAAAAAAAGAAATATTTTATTTTAACACGATTAAATAACAAAAATTTGTTATATATTTTCTTATATATACGAATAATAATAATAATATAATAGTCTAGGAAATTTAACGAAAAGTCACGGTCGAGATTTAAGGTACGGTCAAAGAACTTTCTTGGGGTGGTCAAATAATTCATAATAAAAGGGACATAGCGAACGGTTAATGGTGGTGGTGGTGGTGTTGGTGTGATAGTGATGATGATGATGGTGGTGGTGGTGGTGGTGATAATAGTGGTAGTGAAATATAACGGGTGTTCGCGCGCAAACTTACGCGCCTTTGTTACGAAAGACCATGGGTGGGTTCATTTATACGGCACGAAGCTTTCCACATGAAATTATTTATTATATGAGAAATGAGAAGAAGAGAAAGAGAGAGAGAGAGAGAGAGAGGAGAAATGGTGACCAAGGGCTGAAGGGGATGATGAAAAGAGAAACTAAGAGAATGGCAGTGGTTAACGAGAACGCCCACCCTACCCCCAAACCCTTTTCCCTCACATGCAAAAAGCAAAATTTTCGTTATATTACAAGAAGGAGAGGGAGGAGGAGGAGGGGGGGGGGGAATGTTTTGCAATTGACGATCCGCGAATTAAAAACCTGACGTTCGTTCGATCCACGTTTTATCCGGTATTTATTTGAATTTATCTTCTCGCAAATAATGTTTTATCTTGTGCACGTTTGATATTATTTTTTCTAATTTCATATTTTATTTATTTTTCATATCTTTTCGTTTTCCTTTTAAACGTACAGTGTTCTATGTACACTATCTTCTATATGTTATCGATTTATATTTACAATAATTAATATAAATGTTTTATTGAATTTTTGTTTTCTATATATTGTATTGATTATATTGTGTTGTTCGAGTATTGTGAATACTTTTATTAAAAAATTGAATAGAAAACATATGGGAATATAATAAATATTAATAGGTTATTAAAAACGATATCTTTTAATAGTGTTAATCGAATAAAATGGATATCATTTATTGCAAATAATACATTGTACATATATATATAATATAAAATTAAGTTAGAATAACTATCTAAGAGGGTTTTGGTAATACCTGTTAAACAAGTAACAGGTTTGGAGTAATCCTTTGTTAATGATAGAATCAATCGTGTTAAATCACAATAGAGAGAGGACGAATCGCGTTTCTCGATCGATTTTCGAACTCGACTTTCATCCAAAAGGCGAGTATCAGATGACTATGTTCGTCGCGTGCATGAATCCTATTTCTAGATCCTACTATACATGAGAGAATTTGATAGAAGTACCTATATACGTTTGTGTATATATGCGTGGGTGGATGGTTCATCTCAAAGATATTTCCTACGTTTCGTAGAAAAAAAGAAAAAGAAAATATAAAATCATTATTTATTTTCGGTTATTATCAATTTAACCCTTCTTTGCATGATGATGGAAATTTCAATCATAATATTTAGTCAATAAAAAAAGGTACTCAAAACCCTTGTATTGTATATTTGTTGCGACTATTGCGTACAACAAAACGCAGTTGTCAAAAAATAGCACTAGGATTTTTTTTCAATATTTTTCCTTTAATCTAAAGCATTAATTACATCACCCTGATTTATTTAAAAAAAAAGAAAAAATCATGCAAAGAAGGGTTAAATCGTATTCGATAATTGAGCTTACGTGATATTGAACGAGCACGTATTTTGTAATATATTTTTTTTATTAAACCAGATTGTTTTCTCATCCCCTTTCTCACTCTCTCTTTTTTAGTCAACTCGTATCGAATAAACGAACGCACTCGTTTCTTTCCTTTTTCCTCTTTTTTTTTTTTCTTCTTGTTGTTTACTTAAAGTTACCTACGCGTTTCGATATCTTTCCACCTGATCGAGTGCGAAATTCAGCGAACTAAGTAAGAAACTTTACTCGTATAGAACTCGAAAAGAAGAGGAGGAATGGGTATACTTGTATAAGTATGTTTCAGTGTGTGTATATATATTCATAGCTCGTGTGGAGCAATGGAAAGAGTAGAAGTGTTTTAGGAAACGGGGTAGACGATAAAGATGAAAAATGCATGGAAGTAGCTGACGAGCAAGCATCGTCGAGCCCAAATCCAATATCTGTCTGTGATGTGCCGGCTTGCTTTTCTCGAAGAAAAGGCAAGCAAGCAAGCAAGCAAGCAAGCAGACAGAAATTTCTCGTTTATCGTTACCGACTATATAATACTATAAGGGATTTGATTTTTCTAATTCTTCACTATAATCCATTTGTTTTTCATTAATAATATAAATCTTTTCTTTTAAGTAGATCTAACTTTAATATACACTAGTAAATATTATTATATTTATTAACTATTATTATATTTTCGATTAAATAGAAAATGTTCATCATCTAAATTAACTTTTATAGAAATGATACAAAAATTGTTATGCTCGTGCGTTATTAAAGTGTATCACGTATTATGGTACTCGTTAAAATTTTCTATTCACAGGTGTATCATCATCAATGGTATACGTTGACTTATTCATTTAATACGTCATAACATCAAATATCCTGAATGAAAATAGTCAAATCAAAAAACAATTTGGAACTTAATACGTAATAAATGATCATTTCTATACTTAAAAGTAATTTTTGCTTATTATTTTTCTTTCTTTTTTCTTTTTCGTATATCACGAGATTCAGTTAGACGAAGAAGAGAAGTAAGAAGAGAGAAATAATTGAGAGTAACGTTATCAAAGGAGTAAACATTGTGCGCGTTCACTATACATAGATGCATCTACAAAATGAAGCTGTCGCCTTCACGACGTATGGAAGATAAATGACTATACGTACTTGGTTATACGTTTTCAGGTCGTATATATTATGTTGGATGGTGTTACATTTAAAAATGTAAAATTTACATTTGCCAAAGAAAATTCGGAAAAAGTTGTAAACAATTTTGTAAGTAATATTAGGATGTCTACCGAAAATTCGTACATTTATTTATTGAATTGTTTTCTTTTTTTTATTAATATTCCCAAAGTACATTTTTACTCAAAACAAATCTATTGTACACTTCAGAAGTAAAGTTTCAACACACAATAAAATGTACAAACTTTTGGTTCATCCTAATAATAGAAAAAAGAATAAAATTTATGAAGAATTTCCGTATGGATGGTTTGGTTATATTATTGGTTAAGTTCATCCATCCATCTATCCCATCAGGAAGGAAGGAAGGAAGGAAGAACGATATATCTCAATCAGGAAGAAAGTTCATTAGCCGATTTGGTTCGATAAATCTATCCCCATAACGTCCACGTTGCATTATTATGTTCTATAGTGAGCGTATTATAATGGTTGGGCTAGCTTTAAGGGCATCTAATCGTTCCGATCGGGATGATAAAGCCGAAGTCCTACATCTTAGCTTTAATCAACCACGATCGATATTGAAATACCACCTTTTGCCATGGTTTAATCCTTTAGCTATTGTTAAGAGAAACCATTCGCGTGTAACTCTTATTTAAGATTATCCTTTTTCTACAATACTCTAAGTTGAATAACTTATTTTTTTTATTAGGTATTATTATTCGGGAATAATATAATTCAATCTTTTTTTTAAACTCGCATAAGTTTTGTTTAATAGTGTTGCACATTTGCATTGGTTATAAATCAATGATTACAACAACATCTGAAATTCGAATAAAATAAAATGAATTTAATTCAATATTCATTGGTAGGATAATTTTAGAATGTATTTTTATTTTGAGTTTAATGATTTTATTTCTTTCATTAAATTTGATAATGATATATTTAGTTTAAAGGATATATAATACTTGAAATATATATATATCGTTTACAATTATTAATAATATTAATAAAAGAAAAATTGTTTCCAAGTGTAGAATGGGGAAAATCAAATGAATTTAACTTACAATATTAAAGGGAAAAACAAATGAAGATAAATTCACGTGGTTGATTAAACTCCTCGAAGGTTTAATAAAACCAAGCTTGAAAGTATGATTGATGTTATTAGTTTCTTTAAATTCAAGCTAATTGAAATAATATATCTTTAATACGTAAAGATATTTTTTTAATTACCAACAAGAGAAGAATGAAAGTAATTGCGAAGGGTGGGAAGATTTTTCATAAAATATAAATAATTTAATTATCAATATTCTAGAATCAGTATATGATTACGTGTGATAAGATAAGGTGTTTTAGGATCAAATTGTATTGTAATATGTTATAAGTTTTATTGAAATGTATGACTCTGTAAAAAAGATAATATGTATTGACACGTGAACTGTAAATGATCAAGATAAAAAATTAGAATTTATTGTAATGTTTATATTTATTAACAAGTCATAATAAAATTTGTAGTTGCTGATGAAGTTCCCCAGTAAACTAATTCAAAATAAATTGTTCATCAGATTTATTAACCGTCTTTAATTCCCTTTGAGACTTATATATTAATATAAATAATATTTGGACTTTTTCATTATTAACATTTTAGGATAGTTAAAATGACGTAAGGAATGAGGAACCCTTTAAGAGGATTGACGTTCGTTAACGAATGTCCATAACGGTAATACGAATGTTACTGGGTGCAATAAGTTCGTTTAATTCCACTTGGTGCAAAGTCACGATCGGCTGGCCCTTCTTCTACCTTCAAACTCGATAAGTACTAGAAGAAAGTCGAGTCGTCCGTTCCCGTAGGGCGTAAGTAATGAGAGCTAGAAAGCAGTCTTAAAGCCTGCTTTCTTCATCGAGATAAAGCTAGGAGAAAAGAAAAGAAAGGAAAGGAAAGGAAAGGTGAGGAGTGGAAAGGAAAAAAAAAAAAAAGAAAAAGGATAGGAAGTAAGTAAGTAAGTAAGAAAAAGAGAAGTAATGAGGGTAAGAGAAAAAGATAGCAGAAAAGCCAAAGACCACAAGCTGCTGAAGATATGAGCAATGCTACGTTCGTGCTTGCAAGCTCTCTTTCTCTTTCTCATCAACGTTAGAAACCTAATAAAACGTTTATCATCCAACTTGTTAGTGTCTGCTGTTTTTTTTCAGGTCATTTCGGTCATTTCTTTTCTTTTTTTTTTTTTTTTTTCTAATCGTAATTCATTAGAAATATAATCGTTGGAAATATATTTTTTTTATTTCGTATATTATATTCGTCGTTTATTTATTAAGAGATTTCTTTTCTTTTTTTTTTTGTAATTAATTGTAACGCAAACGTAAAAGAGAAAGAAAGAAAATAAAAATGATTTGATAGTTTTATACTTCATGACCATTATTATAGAAATACATCGAATATTACGTTCGCGTATTTCGTCTAATTTATTATTTCGTATAAATCTCGCGTCGTTTTTTAACTTATATATATTTTGAAAATGAATATAAAATATCTGGCATAAAGATACGAAAGGGATTTTTAAAACGTCGCGAGATATATTATACGATAATACGCGAGAGAGAGAGAGAGAGAAAGGGGGGAGGGGGAAATATACGATACGAATAAAAAACGATTAAAGCGTAAAAAAAGCGTGGAAAAGTAGAAAGAGGGTGGGTGGGAGGGAGTTAGGAGAAGTAAAATCAAAGAATATATTATAAAATCCATCCTCGCGAGCATTTTTCTTTTTTTTTGTTTTGTTTGTTTTAATCGATCGGATACTAAGTCGAGAAGCGTGTTTTCGGTGCATGAAAAAGAAAAAAAGAAACGAAATAGACACTCCCACCTATTTCTCCTGTTGCACTCTTCAAAATTTATTTTCATTTCCATGGAAAATCGTGCATGCGTGCATCACGATTAAAAAATCGAATAGAAGATAAATGGATAGAAATAAAAAATGATAGAAAAAAAACCAACAACAACAAAAAAGCAACAGCAGTAAAATAGAAATGAAAAAAAAAAAAAAAAGAAAAAAATAGAAAAATCTCGTCGTCTCGTTCGTAATCACGTCGATCGTCACGGAAGGTTTGAATTTTTGTCCCTTCGTGTTTTAACCAACCGTTAAAGGTGCATCCTGTTTAAGGAAGACGAAGAACCGATGTATCTGGCTTTTTTTTCCCCCCCCAAAGGGCAAAGATGAATTTTGGTAAGCAGAAAGAAACGAAGGAAAGAGAGAGTGGGGAGTGGAAAATATATTACAGTTCCGAATCTAAAAATATATTCGTCTAGTTTCTTTCTGTTTCGTGCAGCTATATATATATATATATATATATATGTGTCACTTGAAAAATACACAGAGTTCTCTTTGGGTAGAAAAATATGAAAAAAGATTTTCTCTCACGTTATGTAAAATCAATTTCAATTTAATTAAATATTATAATAATAATATTATTTAATATTAAATATTATAATAATCAATATTTCAACGATGAAACCTTGACCCTTGAATAAAAAGCAATTCTTTACGCATATATATATATATATAGGTATCTGCATGTATACTTAGTATATACATAGAAAGGTGAACGTACCTACAGTGGTAGTGCAATACTTGAATGTTTTATTCATATCGTTGGGAGGTTCGTTCTTCAGCTCGAGGCGCAGGGACACATAGAAAGATAGAAAGATAGAAAATAACAAAAAAAAAAAAAAAATAAAACAAACATGAAATAGAGAAAGAAACAGAAAAACGTGTTCTCGAAAAAAAGATAAGATCCCTTGAAATTGCAGCGGATGATAAATTTCAGTTTAAACGGGCGGCGTGCACGGCTTACAAGTGTTTCACGGTACTGCACCTGCAAGTGTGCAACACGGAGATGGGTGCAGCAGGAGGAGGAGGTGGGTGGGAAGAAGGGAAAATAGAAGTTGAAGAAGTAGGAGGAAGAGGAAGAGGTGGAGGATGTTGTGCATGAGACACAAGAGTAGGATAAAAGGTAGAAAAGTGGTGGAAGTATGGTAGAGAAGAGAAGAAAGTAAAGTAAAACGAATTCCGCTTCTCGAGACGTCAGCCCTTCTTGTTGGGAGCCCTTCGTCGTTATTTTCGAAGACGTTAACCATAGCTATGATACTTTTATTTTACTCTTCATGTTGTTTATATATGCCATTTAAAAAAATATTATATATCTTTTTCTCTCCTATGATATATCGTTCTATACTTATTTTATAACAACATTTATTTTTCCTATTTATTATTTTCTTTTTTTTTTTTGATACGAATTTAAAATCATTCGAATGTGATATTGAATTACGTTGTTATCGTAAAATCGTATGGAAACGATGTTAACTTTTTTGTTTTTTTATTTTACTTTATTATCGCGTGTCTCTCTTATTCTCTATTTCATTTTTCAATGTAATTTAATCTTGAATATGTTTGATAATGAAGCATACAAAATATTTATTAATTAACTCGAATCACGAATTACGAAGTTACCCCGTGGTTATGGTGTATGGAAATATTCGAAGGGAAGAATGGTAAAGATTGTAATTATGTTTTTTACCTGTCCCTTCTTCGTTTCTTTCTCTTATAAATAATTACATTTTATCATTCGTTTCGTGTTTATTCAAATTGTGAATATTTAATTGTTCCAAATGTTAAAATATTATTAATTAATGCTCTCCTTTCTTTTCTTTTCTTTTTTTTTTAATTATTAGGTATATTTCAAGTATACAATACACGTTTAACACAATGCAATAGCAAATGAAATGAAAGATAAATCAGTAAAGGAAAAAAATAAAGGGTAGTAAACCGGTTTGAGAAGCTTTGCTAGATTCACACGCGTGTTTGTATGTTAAGGAACAATAACCCCGTTGGAATTAGTTTCGGTAAAATCCTTTAAACAAAAGAAACTCGTTTCTCTCTCTCTCTCGCTCTCTTTGTTTTTCTCTATTTCCAGGGCTCAGGTTCAAAGCTTAACGTGAATATTCTCTTACTTAGTTATAAAATAAAAGGAAATATATTCTCGTATGCAGGTAGAGTTTATTATGGGAAATAATATTAAAATGCCATATGTTTTTTTTGCCGTGGAAACACGCACCTTTGATTTTCCATATAAGTGCATAAATACTCGACCGAATATCCAATCCAAATCTTTCGTATTTATACTTGAACGATAGAATTGCATATACAGTATGAACATATGAAATATTATAAGAACTCGTTAAGTTATTCTTTTTTTTTTTAAATTATTTTCAATATCTTATTATTCGAATTCAATAAGTTTTCGGTCAAACATCTAAAAATCATTTTCATTCTATCATATTCTTTATTATTTTACAATAATATAACAAAACTTTGTCGGTCAACTTGTTATCGTTTTATTAGGATAAACCAAAAGTTTATTTTTAATAATATTTCCAAAGTAAATTTTACAGAAAAACAATTTCCATTATGCAGTTTAGAAGTAAAGTTTTAATATACAATAAATAGACGAACCTTTCCACCTAACATTATAGTAAATATGGTCATTTTATAATAATAATAATAATAGTTTATGAATAATACGATATTCGCGCGTGTAGTTGTTACATTTTCTATGAATAGAATAAAATAGAGAATAAATTGTTTAATATATAATATATAATAACTTAATCTCGTTTTCGATTATATCCTTGTCGATGAAACTATAACATTTCCCATAATTTTACTCGCGGTAATGTGTTCCTTTACCAAGTAATTCATCCGCATAATGTGTATTATCTTACCATAAGACTTGATACGATCTATATCAAGAAGCATATATGTAGTTACCCTACGGTACTTCGCTAATGATCCTTAAAACGTATTACACGCACAAGCAAACTAAATCGAGACCACGTATGGGATTTGTCTTCTCTTCCAACTAAACCTAGAATTTCTTTCTTAATTTCATAATTTGTTCAAACTATTTATGTTATCGATGAAAAGACGATGAGAACAAAAAAAAATAAAACAAGTCTTTAATATCGATTTCACGAAAATGATGGGAAAAACATTTCGCGAGTACGTGAAAAAAAGGAAAGAAATTGAAAATTCGATTATAGAAACACAATTTTGTGATCGTTGTTGTAATCACTTATACAGAATATTAAATTGGTTTTTCCTACTATTAATAAAAATTAAATCGCGTTTATTAGAATAATAATAATTATAATAATAATAGTAGTATAAAAACTAGGGGGACACATAAAAATGACGAGAAAAACAGACACAGAGAGAGAAAGAGAGAGAAAGAGAGAGAAAAAAGAAACGAAAACGGAAAAAAGAGAGAAAATAAATGAAAGCCCTTCATCAATCACTCGAACGAGCGGAATCTGAATTCCCTTGCTTGGAAATACTTCACCCTTAGAAAACGCTAAACGTTTTCACGTGTCCCAATTTCGTTTTTAACACAAAGGAACTTCTTCTGCCAGTCAATTTGTTTCTGTGGATATATTTTTAATCCTAAGCTCTTCCATGTCAGTTTTTAAGAGGAAACCACCACAGCGTTCTAATTGCCGAGAATTTTGAATTCTTAAATGAACGGGGAGGGGTCTCCCTTTATTTCTTTTTTTTTTCTTTTGCTATGCATGCAACGCAGAGTTTCTCTAATGAGACGGTTTTTTTTATTTTTTTCGAGAAGAGAGAAGTCAGAAAAAAAAAAAAAAGAAGAAGAAGAAATAATGTTCGATAAACGACGATGACGTATTCGGTTTTTTTTTCTCTCTCTCTCTCTCTTTCTTTCTTTCTTTTTTTTTTTTTTTTTATCGTATTACACATACATAAGTATATCTAAATTCTTCCTTACCCTATTTTCTAATTAAGTCAACGATTTATGATCGTTAACGGAATCAAGCACACTTATATTTCATTCGATTTTTCGTTTATAGAGTTGCGCAAGGGAAGGTAGTTTTCTACTTTGTTTTTGATTCTTTTTTTTCCTTCCCTCCCCATGAAAAAAAGCAACTCACGTATGCAGATATTATACATATTACAAGGAATACACAAAACTCACTTTTATTCCCTCAATATCCTGTTTTGACGTTTCGATGAAAACAAAAACTTCATTTATTTATTACTTTATTTCTGTTTTTTTTTTTTCGTTTCTTCTCGTCCCTTTTTCACTTTTGATAGATTTGTCTTTTTGTCATTGTTTTTTCGTTGGCCTTACCTTTTCTTTTTTTTTTTTTTTCTATTATATTTATTTATTTTATTGCAGTTGTTGTTGTTGTTGGTTTTTTCAAGGGCGGCTTTTTATTGTTTGCTTCGTTTGTCGTTTCATTTGGTTTACCCCCTTCCCCTCCTACCGCACTCTCCTATTATTCAAGCGAAAAGCACAAAATTTTTTGTTGTACGTTTTGTTGTATCGATCTATCCTACCTGTGCGTCAGTAGGAGGTGCCGATGCATCATTCGGCTATTAATTCACAACGTAGTGCAATATTTCTGCCCGATATCTCGTGACTCGATTTATAACTTTTCCTACTATCCAAAAACGTTTACTTGTTTTTTTTGTTTTACCCCCCAGACCCACCCCAGCCCACCACCCCACTCCCGTTTTCTCTTTTTTCGAAATAACAAAAATCCTGTAGTAGAATATATCCTAGCCTCTTTGTCTATTCCCGGAATATCTACTGACGATGTTTCTTTCCTAAAAACGTGGAAAAAAAACCTACCCGAGGGGGTAGGGGTAGGAGAGGGTGAGAAAGAAAACGTCGATCTACATTGTGTTCGCATTATCTCTGACTATTTTGGAGATTCGCCAGTTTTGTTCTTTTTTTTTAGATTAAAAAATATTACGCCATCTTTCAATGTTACTTATCGTTATTCTCCAAACGAAACCAAATTTTATCTGATAAAGATGAAACAGGAAGATATATTTGAAAAAGAAATGATAAATAATAAGAATGATAGAGAAAGAAAATTTGGTTTATGAATTATTTTACAGAAATTATTATTCTTTTTGTTTAAATTACACCTGTGTACTCTTTGTATTGTTAAATATTATAATTATTGGATAATTTATTTGGATTAACAAGTTGTTGTAATATATTCACACATGGAATCAATTACAGTATTTATTTTTTCTTGTTCTACCTCACTCTCTCTCTTTCTTTCTACGTTCGTTCGTTCTTTCGTATTTTTTCTACAGCAAACAAAACGAAATTTACAAATTAACGAAATATTTATCCTAATAATGAAGTTTCATAGAAATGTGAAATTATATTTAACGGAGAATAGATTTTTGTTAGCAATATAAAAAGAAAATAATGACAAGAAAGAAAGAAAGAAAGAAAGAAGAAAACCACCATGAAAGTATATACGCAAAAGTTGATCAAATTTTTATCAAGTAATAAAAAAGTGAGAAGAATTAAAAAATATACTATATATATATATATATACGTGTATGTGTTAGTATAGTCGAGAAGGTAATTGGTAACGTCAGAGTAAATTTCGTTTGTGAATAATTAAGACGAAAGAAAGAGAGAGAAAGAAAGTCGTTTGATTTATTAAAGTTCACGAATAAAAAGGGAAAGTTTAATGCAAATATTCTAGAAAGATTTAACCACAAGCCATGTCCCTTTTTACCCCAAGCAAAAGAAGGGTTGCTTGATGATTTAATATTTAAGACTTAAGACGAGGATCTCGTAAATCCTTGAAGCTTGCCCTTTAAAGTTTCGTCGGTACACCTTTTTAACCATCCAGCCCTTTCCCCTGCACGTCCCCCCCCCTTGTCGATCTTCCAGTCCACCCATCTCTTCCTTCTTCTTCTTCTTTTTTATTCTTTTCTTCTGAAACTACCACTGTATCCCCCGTCTCAACTTAACGCGTCTCAAGTTTCCATTTCTAGTAGGGTCTTTGCACACGGGGTACTTGAGGTTACCGAAACGCATTCTCGTCTCGACTTTTTTTCTTTTTTTCAATGGTCTCGGTGATTAGAAAAGGAACAAGAAAAAAAGAAAGAAAGAAAGAAACGGGATGGGGAAGGAAAGAAAAAAGAAAGAATTAATAAATAAATAAATAAATGAGTTAACGATTATATATATACTCTCACTTTAGAATAATTATTACAGAATTTATAATGAATTATTCATCAAAACAAAATATAATAAATAATTAATAAATATTTATCGTAGGAAAATTGGACATTAAAAAGAACTAGAAGTCCCAATAAAGGTACGAAACGTCCAATTTAATCAAAATTAAGTTCTGGTTCTTTTTAATGTCCAATTTTCCTACGATACATATTTATTAATAATTTTCTTTTTGGACGAGATAAATAACTCTAATTGTAAAATAAATAATATCCCCAAACACACACACACATACAGATACATAATATAACTGTTCCACATAGTATAATAGAGTAATACTTCTTCCTATTCCAAAGTTAATAGAAATAATCTAATTATAGATGTATCTACTCTCTACGATATTCTAAATCAATTCTATCTTCGAATAGATCTCACAGGAATTACAATCTTAACTCTATAGAATAACAATAATAATAATAATATAACAATAATTAATCGCGTCAATTAACACGTCACGACTGTTCATAAGCATGTAATTAACGTGACGAATAGGACATATCTGCATAGACTTATCCTAAGCCATATTATAATGAGTGAGTGAGAGATACGAAGACATTAACAGAGATAGAGATAGATAGATAGACAAAGATAGAAATAGATATAGGTATAGTGAATAAGTGAGAGAGAGAGAGAGAGATGAGAGAGAAGGAGAGGAAGATAGGTAGATGGTGAAAGCCTTGTCGGCAGGTAGCATACACGCGTGACATTGCATACATACGGATTGTTCGAAGATGCATATGTGCATCGTTTGCATTGTGGCACCCTCTTCACTTCTCTTCACCTCCTCTTCCGGTTGAGGAATCATCCCATAGGCAACGTGGGTGTTCAGGTATGCTTCCTAACATTAGCTTGAAACTGCGGTGGCAAATGGGACATTGGCTTACCAGTTGACCATGGGGGAAAGAGAAGACCTACCACGCCATAAGATTTATCGCTTTTCGTAATTTTATCCACCGGATTTCGACTAAACGCAAATTAGGAACGTAGGAACCTATTAACGAACTAACTTACGTTTTTAATCATCTTGACTTAATTATTAAGTTCTTATTTATTTATTTCTCTTTTTGTTTTTCTGGTTTTCTTTTATTATTTTTTTTTTATTATATTCCTTGTGAAATTTTTCTTTAATATTAATTTGATATATATATATATTTATTTATTTATTTATTGATTGACGATTAGAATACTTAGAGTGCTATGAATGCATATATGCAATTGGTAAAAGTTCCTAGCATTGATTATTGGATGCATATAAATGTTTGTCAATATAAAATACAAATAATGTAACATTGTTGTTGAATCTTATCATATTAAAATTATGTGTAAGAAACAATTAACTATAATTATTAATTATAATTTATTATATAAATGTGTGATTAATGTAAAATCAATCAACGAAACAATTCACACTAGTAATTCCCTATTGAATTAATACTCACTATCCATTTTTTTTTTTATATTTTTCTCTGTTGATTTTATATTTACAATTGTTCTTCTCTTTTCATATTCGAGTTTTTTGTTTTCCTATTATTATTTCCTTTTCGTCAGAGACTTTTTAAAGGGTTTTCTAGAAGCGTCAGATTTCTTAACACGAATCGCGTGTACGGTTATTCATACGGATACAGTTCGAGCTTGTCTGGCAAAAGCGGAAATATTTATGCGCTCGCGTTACTCGATAATGTACAACGTAAAATACGAGAACGATAAGGATCCTTCTTCTATTTTTCTCTCTCTCTCTCTCTCACACTCACACTCACAACGTCTTTTATATACGAAGGAACGAGAAAAGAAAAAAGAAAAAATAAGGAAATAAAAAATATAAGAAAAATTGTGAAGAGCTTCAGAACGAAAGTAAAGAAGGGACGTTGGATTATGCTACAGAATGTAATTTTAACTACGCAAAACTGGCGTTCTCTCTCTCTCTCTCTATTTTATTTTTTTTTTCATTTTATTTTCCTTTTTTTATTAGCTCGCTGAACAACGTACAATTTTTCCACCACGAGAAAGATAGAGAAAGAGAGTGTGCGAAAAAGTGTTAGTTAACTTTTATTTCTCATTCCATTCTTCTCGTTTCCTTTTTAATTTATGCGTGTATAATACGGGGAAAAAAAATATTTAAAAAAAAAAAAAAAGTAGAAAAAAAAAGTAGAAAAAAATGTTTGTATTATTAATTAATCGTCGAACAATTTTGGGAAAACAATTAAATTCAGGAAATCGATGCAGGTTTTATTCTCGATTGAATCGCGATACTTTCTTTTGTTTTTTCTTTTTTCTTTGTTTTTTACATTTTATAGTTTATCTTTCTTTCTTTTTTTCTCTTCGTAGAGATTTAACGAACGACTAGAAAAGTGATTAACGATTTCGTTCGAGTAACCGAGGAAAGTTCATTAATTAATGTTACCAAAGTACATTGTCTTTTATCTTCTAGGATATATCTTGAATTCAAAAGTCTTTTATCTAAACACGTTTGATAGATATCATTTTGTCTCGTTATAATAACCCTACCCTTTTCCATTTTTTCATTTATTTCATAGAAGAAAAGGAAGTGGAAGAAGAAGAAGAAAAAGAAAAAAAATTAAAAAGTAAGAAAGAGAGAATGAGAGAGAGAGAGAGAGGAAAAGAAAGAAAATCCATATCTTTTTCGTTGATAAATTTCAAACGAATAAATCGCATTTTTTATCCCCTTTGACACTTTCCGCTCGAAGGAGGAGAAGAAAGCTCTCCTGGTTGGATCCTTACTCGTCCGCACGTAATAAATTATACCAAGAGAAGCTTTTGAAAGGCTCGAGAGCTTACCATTTTTTTTCTCCCTCTCTTTCTTTTTATTTTCTTATTTTCTTTTTTTTTTCTTTTCATAGAAGAAGAAAATTACCAAACGCCTTGGTGGAGGAGAAGGAGGAGGAGGAGGAGGATGGGCTGGTTTAAATATTACAAAAAAAGTTTTTTTCTCAAAGTGTAAGAAATATTTTCTTTAAGATTCTTCGATTGATCCGATAATCACTTTTTTTTTTTTGAGATAGATAAGAAAAACTAGATGAGATATTAAAAATGAATACGATTGATAATTGATATCAACTTTGTTGTAGAATTGTTTGAAATGAAACCTTTCTCCATCTTCATTTGTATTTTCTTTTTTTAAATAACATTCAATCTATATCACTTATGAATGATACGTTAAAAACAAGATATAGAAAAAAGTATATTACAATTAACAAAAATCTTGTTGACAATTGAAAAATATAAGTTTGAGATATTTGTATGTACACGTATAATGTTACAGTCAATAGTGTAAAGCTGCAATTTTCATATTGTTCGTTTGTTTCACTTACAATTACAAATAAGTCAAAAAAAACATTTTTAGTAATCTGAAAAACACGTGCATTTTGCATTTTGAT
>NW_014570015.1:36507-39858 GCF_001313835.1 Polistes canadensis
AAAAAAAACATTTTTAGTAATCTGAAAAACACGTGCATTTTGCATTTTGATTTGCAATTTGATTTAATCAGAAACCCTTTTAGATAATCTATACAATGTCTTACTTGTTTTATACTATACTCGTATTATTATATTGACCGTAACATATATAAATGTGTTTAAAAAAAATTGACCATAGAGTATCGTTGTTTAAAATATCCCAGTATGGGAATAATAGATCCGTATATAGAAATCATTGATGCTAATCTCGCAACCGCAGAATAATCCTCTCTTCACGAGACCACCCTCCTCCCCCCTCCCACCATTATCCGTTTGCATAAATCAAACACAATTCCAGTCAGGTATATACCACGAATCTTTACGTGATACGATCCCTGCAACCTGCCCATGTTATACCAATCGTTAGTATACACCACCATAGATACACTTTTATATTTGTTATTATTATATTCTCGTAACGTTATTTATTACTATTTCGTACACATTCTATGACATTTTATATCGGACAATATTTAAAAGCTTTTCCAATCCTAAATGAATTTAAAAAATAAATTTAGTTATAGTTCTTTCTTCTTCTTCTTTCTTTTTTTAAACAAATTCAACTTTGAATAGATAGATAGATAAATAGATAGATAAGTTACCCGTACTATTTTGTCCACTTTTGAAAATAGTTCAAACGAATAGAAGTAAAAAACTTTCAAAACTACATACGTAAGTAAGTAAGTACAGACATTCAAAAAGATAATCTTTTCACTGTTCTTGCAAGTTAGATCAATCGAATGGAAAAGTGTTATTTTCTTTTCCCCCTTATATTTCTATCTTTATTTCGTTTCTTCTTATTCTATCTATCTATCTCCTTCTTTTTTAAGAATGAAACTTTCTCGAAACGTAGATGTTACTTTCGTTGCTTATCCAAATTCGAACGTCTTTGTACGGGCCATATACTTCAAGGAAAGCTGGTAAAGAAAGAGAGAAAGAGATAGATAGATAAAGAGAAAGAGAAAGAGAGAGAGAGAGACTTTGCAATCAATAGTTCGAAAGACATACGCTCGTAAACCCCCGTAACCTCGAGAGACTTTACAACTATCCGGTGTGTACTATTTCCTATATCTCAACTCTTCTATCCCCCTAACCCCATTGATGGTGGTGGTGTCTAGTCCTTTGGTATACAAGCGTAAACCTTCTCTACTATAGTATTCACGATCTTTTACACAATGAAATCGTCGATCCCCTTCTTCTTCTTCTCCCAACCCCCCACCCCTACTTCTTCTTCACCACCACCCTGCAAATGCCAACGGTACCTTGAGAATATACCGCTTGATCACGATAAAGCAGAATAGTTAATTTACTGACACGAGAGAATCCCGTTAAAGTGAACTTTAGAATAGACCGTACTTCCCTTTTCCGTTTTCTAAATCTATCAATAAACTTACCAAGTCAACTTCCTTTTAACTCTTGACAATTTCGGTAAATTAAATCTTTGATTGAACTTCTTTAGATATCACTTTTTTGTCTTTTTCTCTCTCTCTATCTAGGTTTTTCTTTTAAGTTTTCTTCAAGTAACAGTAAGATTTTTCAATCGTTAAATACACGTTAATTGTCAATTCTAATTTTGTTTTTATTGGATATCAAGGAAGACATTTTAAATTCATACGTTGAACGTCAAATTTATGTCTTTTGCAAATATTAATCGAATAATATCGGTCTGAAGTTTTAATCGATAACAAACCCCCATCCCCAAACCCCGTTGAAAGTGTGGGTATAATTTCTTTTTCTTTATCTCAATACCTTCTCACATAGACTTTTTTTTATCTAAGTTGAATTGAATTTTTATATTATTGGCGTGTCGGGATATGTTGTTTTTTTTTTTTTAGAAATAATTAGTCATCTTATCGATCGAAATGATTTAAATAGAAGCAACTTGATCACGCACCCTTTCAATCATTTTCTTTTTATCTCTGAACGAAACGAAAAGAAGAAAACGAAATGAAACGTAACGATCGATGCGTCCAGTACATTCCCCTTTTTTTTTTCTCTCCCTTGAATATTACCATCCCTTCTTTTTTTTTCTTTTTTTTACCACCTCTAACACCCACAATAATTCCTCGCGTGACTTTATAAATAAAACATCGTCACGTTTCCGTGTTGGTTGGAATATTATTACGTTTACGGTCACCATAAGTTCGTCGTACCCCGGTAGTTGTTGAATATTTATTTCCGAATGAACCATTCGTAATTTTTCAAGATTTATTTCGGACCGAATAAGGGTTTGGTAATCGTGTTCTTCGTTCATGTTAAAAGGATAAATATGTCGACGGTTAAATCGCAAATTTTTGTTTATCTTTATTTTCAAATCCTATTACCAACTAAGTTCGAAATTACGATTTAAAAATGTCGAAGAATAATTCGAGAAGAAATAATGAGAAATTAATAATAACATCAGAATTTATTCGATATACAGGGTGTCCCACCGTAACTCCAATCAAGATTTTTCAAGTACTTGCAATAATCTGACATAAAAATAATGCTTCACGTGTATTCCTTTTAAATTCGCTAAATATTAAAAACATATCAACCCTTTCACTGTTAGTATACATTTTCTACAAGTTAATTTTTGCTCCCATGAATATACTTTTAATATTTTTTATATTTATAGCAAGCGAATATCAATGATTTTCATATTAAATTAAAGTACACTCTTTGTTTTAAGCGTAGAATACTTTTTTGAGTTATAAATTTAGCATGTATAGTTCAGAAAATGTCAGAGAATGCAATGCTGTAAATTATGCATCTTTGCAATTTCTTTGAAAAGTTTTGGTGAATATTTTCTATACTAAAAGTTAATAGATTTTAATAAAACTTATATTAAATTAAAGTACACTCTTTGTTTTAAGCGTAGAATACTTTTTTGAGTTATAAATTTAGTATATAAACTTCCTAAAATGTCAGAGAATGCAATGCTGTAAATTGTGCATCTATGCAATTTCTTTGAAAAGTTTTGGCAAATATTTTTCATACTTTTTGCAGATGGATTTTCATGATTTTTATATTAAATTAAAGTAAATTCTTTTGTCTACACGTAGAATATATTTTCGAGTTATAAATCAATTTGCAAAGGTTTAGAAAATATCAGAGAATGCAGTGATGTAAATATTTCCTACTTTGCCATTTCTTTAAAAAGTTTTGGCAAATATTTTTCATACTTTTTGCAAATGGATTTTAATGATTTTTATATTAAATTAAAGTGCACTCTTTTAGCTACACGTAGAGTATAAATTTGAGTTATAAAACAATTCGCAAAGGTTCAAAAAATGGCAAAGAAAAGTTTGCGGTTTAGGCATTGTTCACATT
>NW_014570015.1:41058-43570 GCF_001313835.1 Polistes canadensis
AATAGATTTTAATAAAACTTATATTAAATTAAAGTACGCTCTTTTGTCTACGCGTAGAATACTATATCGAGTTATAAATTTAGCATGAAAAGTTCAGGAAATGTCAGAAAATGCAATGCCGTAAATTGTGAATCTTTGCAATTTCTTTGAAAAATATAATTTCTTTGAAAATATACGAAAATATAATATAATCCTGATATTATAAAGCAATTTAAATGAATTCAATAATTGCATACTGCAATCTGATAACATAAACACTTTTGTCAGATTCAATTTTCATTATATGATCGATTAATTCAATAATTAAAATATCACAAACACCATAACAGTTCACTTGAGTATACAAAATGAAACGTTAAATAATACCTACTTTATTTTTCGATCCCTTTCCACCCTTCATCCCTTTCTCTCATTTTCCCATTCTAATCGTTTTCTTTGCACTTCCGTTTATTTCCTTTCTTTCTATTTTGGGTGCATTTTCTATCGTCGCTTGATGCTTCTTCACTGCCGAAAGAACCCTTTTCATCGTTTTAAAACCGTGTTCCTCAGCTCGCGCAGCTCATTTCACTCGCATTCTGTATAAACGAGCGAATACCGAGTGGTGGTACCTTCTTTTTTTTTTTTTTTTTTTTTTTCATCCGAAGGGAAAACCTTGCCTTAAGGGAGAACGGGGAGGAAATTTTGCGAAAATAAAAGTGAAAATTATCGTGAAATCTTTCTCGTGAAAGCACACCTCTTTAGCAGCTCTTTTTTTTCCAATATCTTTCTATTCTCTATTCTCTTGACTTTAGAAAAAAAAAAAAGAAAAAAAAAAGAGAGAGAGAGAGAGGGGAAATAATAAATTTACCAAACTCTTTTTATTCTTTTAAATATATCAAAGATACTTTAAACGATTCTTTCTCATTCTTTCATTTTCTTAATCTCTCATTCTTTATATGTATATATATTTTTTTTCCACTTTTTCTTCCATTTCGTTTTCCATAATTTTTTTTTTTTTTCTTCTTCTTCTTCTACCTTTTTATTGGCAAAGAGTCGATAAATTTTCGATTGCGCCTTACGGTATCGTTTAAGAACAAATTTACAGAGAAGGGATCACTATTGGCTTCTCTGGGCCCTTGAGAAAGGTTCAACGTAACACAGTTAAAAGCTTGGATTCACCTTACAGAAAGAGAGAGAGAGAGAGAGAGATATAGATGAACATGAAAAGAAAAAGTAAGTAAGAGAGAGACAGAGATAAAGAAGATAGGAAGGAGAAAGTGAACCTAGGTGAGAACGTCGATCTTGTTTCTTGGTATTCACTCTCACACACACCACACACACACTTAATCACTCACTTTACTCAATCGAGAATATTTAAAGCAACGAGAGGAAGTATCATCTTGCAATTTTGCAATTTATCATTTAACGAACACACATTCGAAATTTGATCTACATTTATTGATAATTTTATACGAGAAAAAAATTCATAGATAATTTTTTTCCAAAGGTAGAAGAAAAGAAGACTTAACATTTTTTATTTAAGAGAAAACTACTTTTTGTTTTTATCTTGTGTTGACACCAGAAAAAGAAAGTTCGAGATTCACAATCCGGGATACTTTATTTATTAATTTTTAATTGGTTTTACGTCATCATTCGGATCAATGCTAGAGAAAAAAGAAGGTTGTACGATGGAAAAGAGAGAAAAATATCGGATAAAAAAAAAAAAAAACTCGACGGATTTTCTTTCCCCCTCTTTATTTTTATATTCTTTTTTCATTCTATTTGTTGTTGTTGTTTTTCATTTATTTGCAGCTGCTAGTACATTCGAATTCAGGTTTGCCCCAGCTGCTGGTAATCCAGAGGAAGGGAAAATCGGTATTTTCAAAGAGAGAGTTGTTCTATTTTCTTCTTCTTCTTTCTTTCTTTCTTTTTTTTTCTATTCGTAAATGTATTGAAAGTAGTAAAAGATTTAAAGCCACATAGATAACGTTAACTCACGTATATTGTATTACGTTAGGTGGTAGGTGAGATACTCCTCTCTATTAAGTTTCCTTACTCATTTCTCATCTTGCTTCTGTTGGTGTTCGCGAGTTGTCACCAATCGGGAAACACCTCGAGGAAATTCTCCTACGAATTTCAATATAATCCTATCTTCTCTATCGTCGTCGTCATTGTCGTTGTAGTCGTAGTTGTCGTCGTCTAGTATTCAACAGTCTTGCCGAACTATGCACAATTTCCTTTCCCCTGTACACGAATGAACGAATGAATGAATGAATGAATGAATGAATGGCAGTATCGATCTTCGTTCTACACCGATATATCGAAACTTCTAAAAAATGAAAGTTAAGATTCAATGAATATATCAAAGAAAATTTGTATTATTTAAAAACGTATATTTATAACATAATATAATAAAATTATATATATTATATATATTAAATAAAATAAATATATTAATAAAAAATATTATATTAAAATTATATATATTATATATATATATATATATATATATATATGTTGTATGTGTCTATTA
>NW_014570015.1:44116-52528 GCF_001313835.1 Polistes canadensis
ATTATATATTTTGTATTATTATTGAATATTTTTTATTATTAAAAAATGTAATGTAATAATAATATTAATAATAATAATTATATATATGTATATGTGTAGAGTAAAAAAAAAATTAAATTGAAGAATATTAATATTCACATGATCTTTTGTCAACACTTTGAATTTATTTTTAATTATATTTTGAACATATCACAAACAATTATGTGGATCCTGATATTCTCCAATTTGTGTCTTTTACAGTAACATATATATATATATATGTTGCAGATTGCATATACCTAGTATGCACAAAGTGCATTGGTAAGATCGACGTCTTGGAAACTTCCTAGATAACCTTTCGAAGCTAGCATATCTTCATTTAACTCTACTAAGAGAGAAACTTTCGATTGCTTGAAGATTTTCATGTCATTTGTGATCACGTTTATAAACTTATTTCGTATAACTTTTGTATATGTATTACGAGTACTATATATATATATAGAATTGAAAATTTTTAATTCACATATTGATTGAGTGTAAATACAATTAATACAAGTATCATCTTAATTATCTTATCTGATTGAATTCAGTTGAGATATTAACTCGAGTACATACACAACTTTTCCATACTAAGTTGCAGAATTATCTTGCATACCTTTTTGATTTCATTTCAAATATTTATTTTCTTTATTTCATTAATTGAAAATCAAAATTAATCAAAATATTTCTAATTCTAAAGTATCCTAAAGTACGATACACACTCTCTCTTTCTCAACACATATATATATTTATTAAATAAATAAATAAATGTTGAAAATAATGATACTCGAATGGTATAAACTCTTGTTTAAGTTAAAATAAAGTAAAGTATTATATTTAATGACGTTAAACATTCGTTGCTGATATAATATCGAAAGTTCTTCTACTTATCACGGTTCAGAGACCAAAGTAAAGCGTGAAAATGTGTAGAAATAAATGAAAATATCTTTATATATATATATATATTGCTAAAAGTATAGTCGGTTTTCGTTTTAATTCGAGTGATAACTAGCCTCGGGAGGCGTGCTAAAGGCAGCTCGAACTACGTTTTCGAGTGAAACAAGAAACGAGAGAGAACCAACGACAGGTTTCTAGAATTAATGGGAACCATGTTGTATATTTGTGAAACTTGAGCTAAGGTAATAGACACATACAACATATATATATATATATACACGTAAGATTTCATAAAATTCCTTTGCTTTTCCTTTTGTTTTTCTTTTCTTTATTTTCGTCATACTTTTATTTAAGTATCATCGTCACGTTCTTACTCTTACATATCATTTTTTTAAATTATACTAAATACTATACTACTCTATTAAAATTAATTTCACGAGTGATGATTTTGTTCTTATTTGTTTTTCATAATATCTCATATAGAATATTTATATATTAATTTAATCTTCCCATTTTTTTTTTTTCTTCTTTAATACTATTCCATGTGTGTAATTTCATTTTTATTTTTTTTCTTTCTCTCTCTTTCCCCTTCTTTCTCTTTTCATGCTTACGTAGAGATATTTTATAACCGTGTTAAATGTATATTATTGGCATGTATGTTTCAAACGAAATTTAATTTAATATCAAAGGGAAAAATAAAGAGGATGTTCAAATACTAAATTTTTCCCTTGCTTGCTTGCTTGCTTGCTTGCACGTTAAAGCTCATTTTACTTTTTTCTTTTCTTTTCTTTCTTTTTATTTTTTAATCAAACGAAAAGAGTTTCATATTAATAATTCGTTCGAACGAGGTATATGCGTATACACACGCAATACTCATTACACGTTATCCTAGATTTGTTTTTTTCTTCTTTCTTTCTTACTTTACAGAATATAAAAAAACAAATTAAAAAAGGATATTTTTCAAAAGAAAAAATACTGAACGAACTGAACGATAAGAAACCATATCTATATATATAAAAATTGTGTTTTTATATCGTCGCGAGTATCGGATCTTTGAATTTAGCGATATAATTTACTTCCCCGATCGACTAGAGTTTGCCAGACAGTTTCAGAAGGTAGCCGTAATGAGGTTCCATCGATAATATCCGCCGCGATACACGTTCAAAGCAATTTTCCAAAGAATGCGACCGAATACGTAATGCAATTTCTCCGAGATGATCAACATAACCGGAGGCACTATTCATATATTATCTATTCTGCTGATATACAGGGGGAAGGGGTGGTATAAGGGGGTCGAGGGAGGGTAAGAGTGGGAGATGGGGTTGGTGGAAACGCCGTTCGCATTTACCGAATTCGACCTCCTAGGATGCACCCTGTGTAATGTGCCAAGAGAATAAACCCCCTTCCTCCCCCATGTACAAATGTGAACCCAAACTAAGTATGAAAATCTTCGAATCCTTCCCAAAGATAATCTGGAATAATAATAATAATTGAAAAAAATATTAATCATTTACTATGATGATTATCTGAAAGACACCCGTTTGTCTATGGGAAATTGTCTATGGAAAGTGTATTGTTATAGAATAATTAGTTACAGAATACAATTAAATATTTTTTAATTTTAATTAGTTATTTTTCTCTAGTTCAAAATGATAATTCTTAATACGGAATCACAGGGAAGTTGGACATAAAAAGAAGTAGAACTTAATTTAACTAATAGTTGGACGGTTTCGTCCCTTTATTGGGACTTATTCAGCAACTTAATCTTACAGTGTTGTTGAGAATTTCTAATCATAACGATCGAATATTTAACGAAGTTTAGATGTTTTGTGTGTTGGAATATTAATAAAAAGAAAAATGTATGTCTACACAATAAAAAAAAGACGCTGAACTGTAAGATTAAGTTGCTGAAGAAGTCCCAAATAAAGTCCAACTTAGTTAAATTAACCCTTCTTTGCATGATGATGGAAATTTCAATCATAATATTTAGTTAACAAAAAAAGGTACTCAAAACCCTTGTACTGTTTATTTGTTGTTGCTGGCAACTTCAAAAAAAAAAAAAACAAAACAAAAAAAAATCATGCAAAGAAGGGTTAAGTTCTACTTCTTTTTATGTCCAAGTTCCCTGTGATTCCGTATTAAGAATTATTATCTAAATTTTTTCTAATTTAGTTTGAAAATATTAAATTAATGAAATGATATATTTTATTAACAATTGTTAAAGATAGAGATAGGAAAAAATATATGAGAAGAAAAAAAAATGTGTGGAACATAAGTAACCAGACTTATCTAACGTCTAGTAATAAGTCAAATATATTCAACTGCTCGAAAAGTAGAAAATTGAGACCCCAGAACAGTAATAATAAAAGAAAACTTTCTTCTTAGGTGAATCAAGCATTTCTTCCGGTTTCCTTCTTCTTATTTTTCTCTCTCTCTCTTTCTCTTTCTATCTTTTTGTTTCACTACTTTTCATTCTTCCACGGTCACGAACACGGAAGATTTTCAAGAGACTGACCATCAAATTTTACGAGCGTCGTCGAGTTATCGTCTCAGGGAAAGAGATGCTCGCGATTTTCTACTAGGAGTGCAGTAACCCAGCAAGTGCAGTGTTAGAAAAATTCTATGTAGGAAAAATAATGAAATGATTCAAGGGAATAGTTAACAAGGTAAATGTCTAATAAAAAAATTCTTATTTCATTCTATCTATCTATCTCTTTTTGTCATAAAATCTCACTCGTTTATTTTTCCTTCTAATAAACGCGTTAGAAAAAGATCAAGAATTCGAATTCGATAAAAACGTAAAAGGAAATCAAATGGAATGTTAGAAAGAAAAAATCTAACGCGAATCACTGACAGTTGGCACCGGGTAATAAAAAACAAACACACACACACATACTAGAGAAAAAGGTAATATAAATGTTTACGTGAAATTATATTAGAGATAATGAATATTTTTAATTGATATTTTATCTTCTATCGTGCATGAAAAACAACGTGTTTAACGTATCGATTTTAATTAAAAATATAAGTAATCTTTTTGTATTATTAATTGTATAATATAACTATACTATTTCTTAGAAAAAATTAATATTTTTAAATAAAATTCTATATTTATTTCGACTAATGGTGGTGAATGATTCGTGTGTATTAACATACAATGATTAAGAAATTTAGTAAAAAGTTTTCTACATGGTAGTTTGTTAATGAACACATTGATCATCTTCAAATAATATCTCATTTAATTGAAAATCATTCTTGAATATTTATTTTCTCTTGACGATTATTTTCTTATTTAAGCAAAACGGAGAACGGATTTTCAAACGAAAGATAAAACAAATACGTACGGTTGGGATAAGTTTACAATAATTTTCTAATTCGTTGATTACGAACTAGTATAAAATGATAGATAGAGAGAAATAGGTAATGCAAAGATAACGTTACTTTTTGTCTAAAGATAAAGATCCTCCTCTCTTGCTTGATTAAGAATTCTTTAGAAAGATAAAGCTTGTTTTAAAAGAAAAAAGAAACGTAATGAGAATCAAACTAAGAACAAGAGTCTTAATTAGTAACATTTGCCAAAATTCAACGAATAATCTATGTTGAATTTAATTAATCCAAACTTTCCAATATATGGGGGGGGGGTAACATACAAATCGTAATAGTACTCGTTAACATCCCATAAAATTTTCTGATCAAAAAAAAAAAAGAAAATCTCACATTCGTACACATTTTTTCAAATACGATTTTTAGTTTGAACTTTTGTTGTATTAAGTATGATATATATAAAAAAAAAAAAAGAAAAAAAACGACGACGTTTCCATAAAAGTTAAAGGGGCGTCAGAGGGGGGAGGGGGAAGACGAAGGAGAGTTATAAAAAAAGAAAAGGAAGAAAAATTTTTTTGATTGACGTTATCCGCGTAAGTTTGCGGATGATTATATTATCATATGGAAAAATGCGACGAACGAACTCATTTAAAAGTTTTCTTGGTGTCCGGTTAGATAGGAGAAAGCTTTTCTCCCAAATGGTGTACCCTGAAGGAACGAACGAGTCTCGTGATACGTATGGCCAATAAAAATGCTAATTACATTGTCAAGAAGTCTCTACGTTACAATATATATATATATATATATATAGGTAGATAGGTGTATGTATGTATGTATGTATGTATATATATATAGAAGGGTGAAAAGAAAAGTGGAGAAATCGGAACTCAAAAATTATTTTCATATTTGCATTGAATAAAATAGAAGAAGAAGAAGAAGAAGATTGGAAGAACTATTTTAATATAAAACTGACATAATCGAACAACATCATACAAATTTATAAACAGCACATTAAAAAACTTTTTCATTTACTCGTATCCTTGATAATCCTTTAATTTTTCTTTTTTTTATCTTCCTCCGTAGATTATTGAAATTAATCTCTTTGAAAATTGTTCAATTTATTGACAATTTGTTAAATGCATTTGACAAAGTGTTTTATCGAAATATATATTTTGTAGATTGTTTTTTAAAAATCAATAACTATGAAAGGAATGAAGGAAGTAAAGGATTGGGTTCGAAATAGAAACAGTGAGATAAAAGATAAAAGATAAGAGTAAAAAAACAAACCTCATGGTACTTCGAAATTTTCGACCAATCGTTTGAACGATATCCTAATCGATAGAAAAAAATTCTACGATTTACGATAGATAACTTTTATTGATTATTTTTTTTTTTTTATATAGTTTTTCCTCGTATTTCTAACTTTGCGATATTAACGATCCTCGTTATGGGATGGTATGGGATGAGATTCGGTCTGATCGTTTATTAAAAACCATTAAAAGCTTCTGATATAGTATAGGGGGGGATGACTCATGCCAACCATTAGGTTTTATCTTAATGATTGGTTAAGGTATCAAGAGAATTCTGGTTATCGGTATTAGTAAAAAAAAAATGTTAAATAAGAAAAATAAAAAGAGAAATGTATTGTTGCATACACGAGGGGGTGAGTTAAAAAAGTTTTTGAAATAACGTTGCCTAAAATAAAAGTAATTAACTTTCATATAAAATGAAAGAAAAAAAAATAACCAGAAAATAATCATTTCTATGAGTTAAGTTTAAAACTTTTCAACCTTCCACTCTCTATTCCCTGTCTCACCCTATTAATATAAATAAAATCAAATATTAATTAAATTTTATTTAAAAAAATAAATCAAGAAACAGAGTTTATTAAATAGATTACAATCTCGTTTTGCAAAACCGGTGTTTCATATTTTTGACGAAGAATATAAATTCACATAATATACACACACACATATACTATATATAGTATCATAAATTATAGGATACAACATCCCGCAGGAATACATAGGAGTTAATTCGATAACACTTTAAAATCCGATAGCAATTGGGTGTGGAATGGGTTGGTTCCAGTATTACGACTACTTAACCGAGACATGCGGGTGATAATCGAAAATTGATTGAATTCCCAGCTATCGTAACGAGGGTGGGATACCAAAGCAATGGTGTTTTATCGGCTAAACTTTCGACTCCATTTATCCTCCAAGGTTTTCCTGTTAAAACCTCTTTTCTTCAAATAAAACTATCTATCTCTGTTCCTTTATTCACTTGACTATAGTATCCTGAAAATACTAACTCTGTATATATTTATATATCACCTAACCCATGGTCACGTAAATTTCATTATTTACTTTAACGCGTAATCTCGAAGGTTTTAACTATTTAATATTCATGGAGACACAAATATTAGGCACGTGAAAATTGTTAGCGATTATTCATAGTTTCAAAGTTTTCCTAACTAATAATAATAATATCCTTAGGGAAAAAGACAGAGATAGAGACAGCAATTATGAGAAAAAAATAGTTACGTTAATTAAAATTATATTTAATTTTTATAAAGTAATTCAACTTTTAATATAAAAATTATATTAAATTTTATAAAGAATAGGATTGAATATATATTAGAAAAAAAAAGGGAAACATTTAAAATGTTTCCTACTTTTTCTTCGTTCTTTTTCATTTTTTTTCTTTTCTTCTTTTTTTTTCTTTCCTTCTATTCTTTCTTTCTCACTTTCTTACAAGTCGTCCATTAACTATCACGGCAAATACATTAAATCTACCCGTCGTAATTCTTCCAAAGATTTCGTTAAACGATATTTTATAACCTTGGAGTAACGTTGAACCCGACGTTGCACGATTACCAAGACTTCAGAGAGAAAGAAAGAAAGAAAAAAATGGAAAGGGCTTGTTCTTCTCTCTCTCTCTTTCTCTTTCTCAGTTAGCACACGACGATTAGATTCGTCGTCCGCAAAACTATAGTCACCAAACTAAAGTTTTCACAAGCTGAAAGGGGGGACTCGGATAGAAATGAGACACCGTCGACCATTCGTTTGGAAGAGTAAAGTGGAACTAGGTTAACGTTTCCTAGTGAATTATGATTTAGACAAAGATAGAAAGCTTCTAAAATATATATATATATATATATAATATATATGTTTATATAGAAAGAGAAAGAGAAAGAGATAGATAGAAAGAATGAAACGAATATGATAAAGAATGTATAAGATTATTCAAGAAAAAAATTTTTATCTACGATAAATATTATCTACATATTTTTTTCTCTCTTTCTATGTTTTCCTTCAATGGAAAAAGACAATGAAATTTTTCTATTCGTAAAACAAAGGGTCTACTTTACACGTACGAAGGTACAAAATGCTTGTTATATACATACGCTATTACATAGAAATAAATACATGGATGCATGTACATATATATATATATAGGTATATATGCTAGGGAGAAATTCAAAGTGGCTTTCGAGTGTAGTTTGTACGAGCGTAGAACCGAAATAGAATCTTCTAAGGTCAGTAACACGCGTGTAAAGGGCCGCGTGTCTCGTTCCCTTTTGTGCTTGACACTAACGTAAACGACCGAAGGTGGCGGGTGGCACTCTGTTCAGGCGCAAAATTGGTCTGGAACGTTTCTCCCCCCTTCCCCACTCTCTTTCTCATCTCTTCTCTTCTCTTTTTCACTTTTTCTCTTTCGTAAAGAAACGCACAAAAAAAAAATAAAATATAAAACCATATAGACGGGGAAAATAAAATGGGGGTCCTACGAAATACGGGTGAGTTAAATCCTGGAACTAAATAATACAATGATCTATGACGAATTTTTTTTTGTTTTTTTGAACTATTAAAATGTTTTAAGAAAAAATATAAAATTGGTAGGGGAGGTTTGGTACTTAGGCCGGTAATAAAAGCAATGCCTGACACGCCAATTTTTCTTTGCCATTTTACGAAGCTTTGCGAATTTATTTATAACTCAAAAAGGTATTCTACGCGTAGACAAAAGAGTGTACTTTAATTTAATATAAAGTTTATTAAAATTTGATAACTCTAACTATAGCAAATATTGACGAGAACGTTCCAATGATATGTGTGAAAGACTTGCACTTTACAGCATTGCATTCTATGTGATTTTTACTATTTAAAACGC
>NW_014570015.1:53795-54862 GCF_001313835.1 Polistes canadensis
CAATCAAAAACAGATGAACTTCTATTTAAAGTATTTTTTTCTTCAGATTAATTCGCAAGTACTTGTAAAAATCTTGACTACAATAATATAATACACCTTGTAATATATTTTCTTTAACCCTTTTTTACTTCTTCTTCTTCTTTCTTCTTCTTTTTCTACTTTATTTCTATATCTTTATCTCCTTACATTTCTTATTTTGCAATATTCCGAAGAAAAATTTGTACACGACATGACACGACAATCTCTCGAACGACTATTCGAACAATGCCCGTTTCGAAATGCATTCGTGATAATGGACAGAAGGTTGGAATAGGTCGGTGCACTCTATGAATTGTATCGCATTAGAGAAGTCCTCCTTTATGCTACGTTCGCTCTGTTTCATTCGTATACTCTCTCTCTCTCTCTCTCACATACTCTCTTTCTCTCTGTCTTTGTCTTTGTCTTCATCGTGAGAAGCTTCTATACACGGTGTAATAATACCAGGTTATCGGAATGTCCGAGTCGCGCTTGCTATGCACATCGCGAGGAAGATGAGTCTGTGCAGGTGCATTCGATGCACCGAACGAACGTTTATTCTCCTTCCTTCCTTCCTTCCTTTCTTCTCTCTCTCTCTGTCTTTCTTTCTCTCTTGTTCTCTTAGTTTCTATCTTCGTCTTTCTCAAAGCACCGTTGTTACGAGCCATCGTGCAAAGAGCCAAATTGCTAGCCAGTCAAAATCTACCTTATGGTATATAGACTCGACGACAAGTCGTTCGAATCCCTTGATAGTGGCTTTCAAAAAGCTTTATCGGTCTTAATCCAAGAGAAGAGAGAGAGAGAGAGAGAGGGAAGAGGGAAAGTGTTGTATACTTAAGGTCGTAAGTTAACGTAAATTTACGTGACACGTGCAAGCAACCCTTTTGTATATATATATTCACACTCGGGTAATGATATCATATTAATTTATGAGATATTTATTAATTACAATTGTTAGAAATATAAGTATTTTATGATAATTATATTTAAGATATATTAATTAATGAGATATTTAATAATTACAATTGTTAGAAATATAAGTATTTTATGAT
>NW_014570015.1:55482-58086 GCF_001313835.1 Polistes canadensis
AATTACGATCTTTAATGTTTCGTGTGTAATTAAGATTACTTATATAATAAACGTTTAAAATATACATATATATATATATATATAATATTAATTTTTAAGATAGTATAAAATATGGAAGCTTTGGGTAAATTATGTATTATTCAAACTGCACGTGATACTGCATAGAGATTGAGTTAAAATCATGACACGTTAACTTAAATCTTTGAATGAATTATTGAAATACAAAAAAAAAATATAGATAAAACAAGTGAGCGAGATAATAGATAGAGAGAGAGAGAAAAATGATGATAACTTGAGAAATAAATTTATTAAATACATAATAGTACGAAGTCTACTTGGTGGATAAACTTTTTACGTTTAATTTTGTTCATTGTTCAAAACTACAATAGTTTCTACTTATATACTACATAGATATTAAGCAACATCCACTCTTTCACGTATGCAACTTGCATACATAACTAGAAAGTATTATATATATATATACATACATATATATATACATATAGGGACAATCACAAAATTTAGCTTCTCTCTAATCGGTCGAAACTTTAATCGTATAAAATACTAATACACTGATAGTATGCAACACCACTATGCTACGTTAGAATTCGCGATATTCTCGTTATTCCCTATTAAAGTTGGATAAACCGAAATCACGGAAATACGAGCCGATACGATTAAATCCCTGACAATACAACTGCATAACACTGGAATGAGAAAGACAATTAGATAGATAGAGAAAGATAGATAGATAAATAGAGAGAGTAAACGTCGAACGAACATGATTAGATTTCTAGGCACGTAAAATCGAGCTAGATTCGAACTAGGATGTAAACAACAAAGCCTAAACTCTAAAGCAATGAATTATTGAAGAACGTTGAATAAGAACGTGAAACTAGTCAACAACGAATACTACTACTACTACTACTATTTTTATTACTATGACGACGACTAGGAGGAAAAAAAGAGAAATCAAAAAGTGAAGGAAAAGCTCGGATTTCATTCGAGCGTATATTTTCTTCCCTGCTTCTTAATTTAAAGAGAAAGAGTGAGAGAGAGAGAGAGAGAGAGAGAGAGAAGAAAATCTGAAGCAATATATATTATTCTTTTTCCCCTTTCCAACCCCACCCCGCCCTCCTTTACTCCTTTCTCCGACGTGACGTATAACCTGCCAATTAGCTACGACTTCCATGAACATCGATTTTTCATTGAGAATTACGCGTACATCGTACAAAGGATAAAGTCAATTTCTGACAGAGGGTGGTGGTGGTGGTGGTAGTGATGGGGTGGTGTGGATACAATTTTTCTTTTTTATTTATATAGGTTTTTTTTCCTTCCCTCTCTTCTTCTTCTTCTTCTTCTTCTTTTTTTATAAATATTTTCTCTCATCCGCGAGATCGATTTATTGTTTTTTTTTTATTTTATTAATAAGTTATATTTATAATCGTATAATTTTTTATTTAGAGAATGTGTGCATTTATCTCTAAGTTTAAAAAAAAAAAAAAAAAAAAAAAAACAGAAAAAAAACAAACGAAATAATGTTACTGGTATGCGTTTTTTTTTTCTTTTTTATTACCCAACTAGTATTATAAAAATTAACTTTTATATTATAATTGTGTTTTATATTTTTTTTTTTCCTTTTTTCTTTTTTTTTTTCGGTAAACCAAAAAAAGAGATGCCCGCGACGATTTTCGTTCTCGCATATCACGGTAGAATAATTCTGGAAAATTTTGACAATGATATTATCTTTTTATTTTCCTTTTTTTTTTTTCTTTTTCTCTCTTTCAAAAAGTGTAAAACGCGTTTGCGATCTTTTTTTTTTTAATAAGTCAACCTTTACCAAGAGTTAGTTTATCGTTATATTAGAATTTGTACCTTTTTTTTTGTTTTCCTACGGTTACTTTTTTCTCCTTTTTTTCTCTCTCTCTCTCTCTCTCTTTAATTTGTAGCATCAAAAATATTTCTAGGTTTGCATATTTAAATTACCGCAACTCATCATCATCATCATCGTCATCAGTTTAATTAAAATTTTACACGTTCACATATAACTTCTTCTTATTATTATTAATATTAATAATATATATATATATATATATGTATATGTGCGAATGATTATTTATTTAATGAGACATTCCTAATCCCGTTTTAAAAATAATAATTGAAATATTTTACATAATTGAAATATAAATATCAGTAATGTTAGAATAAAATAATTAAACCGTGAACATTATACTTCGTAGCGACCACATTTTCCCCAGTTCCCCCCTTCCCCCCTTTCCCTCCTACCTCCTCAACCCTCCGAAAATTCCATTTTGCGTTCTACTAAGCTTCTAGATCCGCTTTGAGAATAATAACGGAAAGGTACGAGGCACGTTGTACGACCTTTATCCCCTGTCCAGCAAAAATGTAAAGATCTAATAACGTTCTTAACTTTTCATTCTTATCAAATATCTTGATAAACTTCATTACTCTTAATATATATATATATATTTCATCGGATATAATATTTATTTCGTTTATTTGTTGAATATATCCTTTGAAATATTTTTTATTCTTTTAAATAAAATTATAACATATAATACCATCTGAAAGAATTTTAAAAAT
>NW_014570015.1:58541-61634 GCF_001313835.1 Polistes canadensis
TATATATAGATTCGTTCGAGTTAATTAATATCAAATTTATGTTATCTTAGAACCGATAGGCGAACCATAAAAATATAATGATTATAGAACTTATAATATAATAAATATAATATTAATTCTAATAAAAATCAAATGAAAATCAATATTGTCGAGAATTATTATACCTACACGTGTATACCAATATACAACGATTTAAACAATTATTATTTCTATTAATAATTATTTTTAACATCTTACTACGAATATAAATTTGACAAGTGAATAATTTATTTTTAAACAAAAAGGAGAAACAAATTGAAATAAAAATTATCCAACACCACTCCCAAAACGAAAGAGTAATTAATTATTTTGATTTTTCTTTGTTTTTTTGTTTATTAAAGAAAAATATTTTTTCGACACTAGTGAACGGATAAAAACGCGAGAAAATTTAACCGGGCAAACCATACGTCCTTTATGTTTTTCAACGAGTTATCGTTTACGATCATCATAACGCAAAGAAACACGTATGGGATACCCCGTATTCCCGGTTATGGTACGATGATCCTCCGGGCAAGTAAGTAATATCCTGGTAGGTATGGTGTATATGTAATATGCACCAACCAACCAACCCCTTTACCATGAATTGGATAAATTGTCCAGCTATAACCACGGAAAATCAACAAAAGCATTCGTTGCAACAACATCAACAACAAAAACACCAACAATTGATGCTCATGAGATTGCTCACGATAGTTGCATTACTTTTTCTATACAACCTACGTTTATTTCTTTCTTTCATTCAAATATTTGACTTCATATACAACCCAATTGATTTCTTTTTTTTTTTATTCTTCTTTAGAAAATACCAATACAAAAAGTTGTTGCAAATTTAGTCGTCTGTTGGAAAGGGTACGAAAGGTGGGAATTATTTTACAATTTCAAATCTCTTGAAACAAATCTACGATCGTTTTTCTGTTCTGTTTTTTTTATGTTCTAACAAGAAATATATATTTATATATTATATTTCATATATATATCTAAACGTGATATCATTTATTTTAATTAATCATTATTCCCTAACTCGAATTATTAAAATTATTAACAAACAAAAAAGATAATGACAATTAAAGTAATTCATAAATAAAATATACAAAATATTTAACATAAGTTTAACATATTATAACAAAAGTATATATATATATATATACTAAAGAAAAAAGTGGGATAGAAGAGTATAGTGTTTTAATTGATAGTTACTTAGTTACCTAGTTACTTTAGTTCCTTTCTTCAAATAAATAAAAATAACAAAAATAAAAAAATACATTACATAATGATGATTAAAGTAATACAAGTAAACTGAAAGATATTAGACCCATGTTAAGGCTTGGTTCAAAAAAGAAAAAAATAGAAAAGAAAATAAAAGAAAGTAACACATTTACGGGCACGTATTCCTTTATGACACCTGCAGTAACATTCTGATATCTCTTCTTTCTATTGTGAACCAAAGGAGTTACGCTTGATCGAATATCGATTGTATGTAAACCCCCTTCCATCCTTAGCCAATCCCACCCCTGGTTTGCTCGTAAAAATGGTTCAATGTGTTATAGTGCTTGTGGAAAGATAAAAAGAATAGCAAACGTCTCATGAGTCTTCTGTCCATTCCTCTCTCTTCTACTCTTTCCAATATCTCTTGGTACACGATATTGGATATAATAAAACAATTTAAAGAGTTACCTATACGAAATCCAACTTTTAAAGGTCTCGATAAGGTTTCCCCAATCGGGGAAGGATAAAAAGAAAAGAAAAAAAATAAGAAATCGTTAGATTTTATTGGAAGTTAACATTGAACTGCTAAAGATAATAACGAGTTTATCGATTGTTTCAATTCTTATATCTTCAACATTTTTAAGAAAAATATATTATAAATCTTATATATTTCTTCCAATTGTTCGCGGTTTATAACTTACGCTATCCTTTTTTTCTTTTACTACTTCTTATTAGATTGTATAATAATATTTCTATACTTGAGTAACTTTAAAATGATAATTTTTCATATCGTTACTTTAATATCATTATTATTAGTTTGAAATAATTTAATATCGACATCGTTGTATAAAAAATAGTACACATTTGATAATAGATAATGTTAATTAAAGGATTAACAAGATGCACTTAACGTCCACTTAACATAATTCTATTTATTATAATACGTTAATTAATCTAATAATATATTCTATGAGAGACCAGAACGTATTTGATAAACGAACAGTGTAATTAAAAAAAGAAATAAATTAACGAATGATCAAATATGATCGAACAATTAAAAAGATTCATATTGTAACCAAATATAAAAAAGTAATAATTATAAAAGATCATAGAATCAATGGTGTAGTGGGAAGGATGGGATTTCGTTTCAAGTTTTGTAAGAAACAAACTATCGGACATTAATTGTGGCAACGTAAGAAGATTATTTCGTTTAATCGTAACACGAATTCAAAGAGAGAGAGAATATAATTTGCAAAATCGTACAATCTTCCGATTAATACACGGCAGGTAGCAGGTAGCAACCCAGGTATTCGCGGACGAACCCAGAAATAATACATGCTTTTAATCCTAATAGGATTTCTCATCGTTCATTAGCGAAAGATACTACCACGATATAGAAACGAATATTAATAACTACGTTTACACCGTTACTATTCCGTTTTATGAGCAATCTGTGTGAGTGTGTGTGTGTATGAAAGAGAAAGAGAGAGAGAGAGAGAGAGAGAAATAATACGAAGAGGATAGGTGATTTTAATCTCATTAGTAAAGAGAGAGAGAGAGAGAGAAGACCAACTACTACCATCACCACCACCATTACCACCATCATTTATTAGAAGCTTTGTCCAACGTACGGATTTCCGTTTGCCCGTTTGTGTAAATACTTTTCCAATAGAATCAAACGTCGAATCATCGATTAATAATAATAATATTAATATTAATTTTAATAATGATATAAGTGTTTAAAATACAGATTGATAAATAAAAGCTTTGAGATTAATATAAGTGTAGTAATAATAAGACATTGTACAAAACTTTGTAAGTTGTGCAATAAAAATCTGATTATATATA
>NW_014570015.1:61954-64131 GCF_001313835.1 Polistes canadensis
ATAAGATAAAAATATGTATATATATATATATATATATATATATATATATATATACAGATTGATAAATTAATGTTCAAACTAATCGAAAAGTGTTGAACTTTACTACTACTACTACTACTACTTTGGTAGGAACCGATTTTTTTCGATTGTTAATCGAATCGGAATTTCGAACGAAAATCAAATAACGCACCCGGTGAATTCGGGTCTCTTTTTTTTTTTAATTCGGTCCCTCCTCCTCCTCCCTCCTTCCTCCTCCTCCTCCACGGTTCCTAGGACACACGCGAGTATTTTATATCCCAGACGATAATGTGCGATTTGAAATTTTTTTTGTTCGTTCCCAGCCGTGCAAAATTACGAAAGAGAAATAAATTTTAATTTTACCGGTAACCAACCAACCAGTTAACCAACTAGCTAGCTAGCTAACCAGCCAACCCTGGTCCTGCATAGCACTGCTTCCATTCTTCTTTATGTATTTTTTTTTTTCTTTGTATTTTGTTTCAAGAGAATTTTACATTTTCATTTTTCTATTTTTCGTACGCCAGAGGAAATAGGTAATACGACTGTCGCTGAAAACAAGGATGCATTAAAAAAATATGTTTCAAATAAAATTTGTATTATTTTGTTACTCATCATGTGTCACAGATGTTGTTTATTTATTTATTTTTTTCTCTGTAACAAATAATATTCGAATCGATTAATAATTAAAAACAATTCATTGTCAATGTAATATTTTTGTTTTTGTACAAATAAATAATAATAATATGATTAATATTTTGGATTAAAACATTATCATTATATTTTGTCATTTAGAAAATCAATTAATCATTGATAAGGAAAAAACGAAAGATGTTTCAATTATACATATACATACACACATAATACACGTATTTCGTGTATGTATATCTTTCCTATACACATATGAATATACATAGTCATGATAAGGGAGCAACAAGTTCAACTCGTTTAACGACATCATCACGTTTATACGAGCTTGAAACCTCGTGAAAACGTAACCGTGAAATGGTTGCATTCGTTGACATGAAAAATGATTCGTCAGACGACAATCCTTAAAGAGATCAATTATTTTAAAAGACAAAACCACCATTCCACACCTTTTGAGTTAACTAAACGAATGTATAACGTATGATAAATAAACTGATCAAATTTTATTTCAGGTTTTCGTGAAAGATTTATTATACAATTTTCTTCTTCCCCTATCTTCAATTTTGTTTTTGTTTGATCTCAATAAAATTATATCGAATGAAAGATTAATATTTTTCTTTACCCCTTATATACACGTTTTTGTTTTTCTTTCAATAGAAATTATACAGAAAAATGAGAAATTAGATGGGAACAAATAAAAAGTGACAAAATTAATAAACAAAAATGTAAATTCATTCTATTAACTTTTGCTAATATTTCTCGTTTCGTTAATTAAATGTAATTGTAATTTTTTTACAATAGAAAAAATAATTAGGAAAGTAATGAAATAAGAGAAATAATAAGATAGAAATATGTGTATGTGTGTGTGTGTGTGTATGTTTCGTTGGAAGGAAAATCTTTTCTCTCTTCTTTACTTTTTATTTTTCTGTTTCTTCATTTCATCATTTTTACGATCAACGATTATTGGTTAGTTTCGCGACTACGAACAGGAACTTGGAGAAAAAGTTTGATTCTAATACGAAAATTGGAAAAGATCCAGTATCAGAATTACGAACAACGTTTTTTTTTCTTCATCTATTTTTATTTATTCCTAAAAAAAAATGTTCCCCTTCCTGATAGCAGATACATTCCTTTTTCTTTTTTCTTTTTTTTTCTTTTTTAAACGAAAGTAATTCTCGAACGACAACGACGAAGACGATTCGAGTGCTACGCAAATTCTATTTTAAATCCTATTACTTTTTACTCGTAAATAAATTTTATACGACAATAATATAATACACCCCTGTCGTTAGGGTAAATTTTCTCACGAAATATCTCGATTCTAGGATTTTTATTTTATATTATTTATCAAACGTGTATCAAACAATATCGCATATGCACGGATTTATTTTTAATTCTAACAAAATTTGGTACCCACAATGTTACCACGAAACCATTCAGAAATATATATACGAAATATATAATAATATAACATAATAATATTATATTATAATAAAAATGTTATATATAATAAA
>NW_014570016.1:0-5403 GCF_001313835.1 Polistes canadensis
AAATTCTACCAGAAATTAAGACAAATACAGTCCACTAGAGCATCTCATTCAAACCTCCTAATCTACTAACCTCCTATTCCTTGAATCCTCGAACAGTACTTTTGTCCGTTCGTGCATTTATTTTCCTTTATTTTCTTCTGCAGAATCTAAGTTCTCAGTAACAATATCCTCATCTGATGAAGATTTTACTTTTATAATTCTTCTTCTTCTCTTTTTACGTTCCATTAATTTGTTTATCATAATGATGGAATTATCTTCATCCTCTGATTTTAAGATTATTCTTTTGTTTATATTGATAGGTTTTTTTTTATTTCTATGTGAATTTATTTAAAATTAAATTGTTAATATTGTGAGACGGGCGCCTTCATGTCAAATACTTAAAGAGGCATTCGTGAAGAGATTGGACGCAACCTTGGATAGCTCAATGGATTGAAGCAAATAGAAGAGCAGCAAAAAGCGGAAGATCCGGAATGAGTCTCGGTTCAGTCAGTCCAACGACCCAATTTCTTTTTACGAATCCTACAATATTAATATGAGGATATTAATATATTTATAAAAATTATATTTATTCAAAGACAAGAAATACATACTTACCATAGACACAGTCCTTAGGACGAACCTAACGAACGAATCAATATTTATGCGATTGTATCTAGAGCTTCCTTTATTTTGTTATTTTGTATCTGTTCCTGTGTCTCTCTATCCTTTTCCTCAAGGAGCTATCTCTTGTTATCTCTTGTTATCTCAAACGCTCCATTCTTAACTGGCTGTACCCGTTCTTTTTTAATCTTCTTTCTCCTTACTGTTTTTGGTTTTACCAATTAATTCCCTTCTCTTTCTCCTTCAAACTATCTTTGACCAGTGTCCTACCGTTCGTTTTCCTTACTCTCTCTTCGAATCTTAACGCACGTTGTCCACCTCCTATTCTGATCTTATCCCTCTTCGTCTCTTCGAGAATTATATACCCTGGGCGTGCAATAATCTAACCCTAATAAACACCAGTGGATGTACTTCAGCTGTACTTTTTCTAATTCATCTCTTTCTGCCCAACCGAAGTCATCACTCCTTTAACCAGCCTATTAAACATCATTATTCTTACTTTGAAATCGTCCTTTCTTCGAAGCCCCAGACTTGTCTTACCACTACATTTGTTCTTTTCGTTCTTTCTTTTACGTAGCTCGTCATATTCCTGTCTCTCTGTAAGAGTACCCCTAAATATACAAACTTTTTCACCGTTTCTATTTCATGCCCTTTCCATTCCCAGCCGTTTTCCTTCTTCTTCCCTCTGCCCTTCCTGAAGATGAGTATCTTCGTTTTTTCCGCCTTTAGTTGGAGCCCTTTTCTGTCAAGGTACCTCTCTAATTTTCTTACCATCACTCTCATTTCTCGTTACTTGTTCGCTACCAGTACCATGTCGTCTACATATGCAAGCGACCAGAATTTTTCTTTTCGTACTACCAGCCCTCCGTCTTGTCCTTTCTTCAGCAATTCTCCCAGATCCGTTATGAAGACCGTAAATAGCGTTGGGTTCAGAGGGCAACTCTATCTGACGCCTTCCTTCGTCCAAAATCTTCCTGTTTCTCCCTCGTCTGTTCTTATCATGTTCTCCGTCTCTTCGTATGTATATGTGAGACGAGTGCCTCCATGCCAAATACTTAAATCGGCATTCGTGAAGGGATTGGACGGTGGGCCCTTTTTATTATATACCGTCGGGTAGAAAATCTTCATAGATCCCCTAGGTCCGGTACCTAGGGGAGTGTCGGATTAAAAACCAAATTAATGCAACCTACAACCAAGGGAGTGGGGGGGGGGCGGATACGTGATATAAAACACAATTCATAAACACTAAATCCCCCCATCCCAATGAGCCAGGCCGTTTTATCTAGCTGTCATCCATTTACACATTCATCTACCATACAACTTACACCACTAAGGCGATCTCGACGGTCTCCCGGAGGCGCGTATTCAGTACCGTTATGCCTCTGTAGTTTTTCACCTCTTCTACTACCTCTCCTTTTTTGAATATAGGCACTATAATACCCTTTCTCAAATCGCTTGGGAAGCCTTCGCCCTTCCATACTCATTTCAGGATTTCTTTCAACTTTTCCTGTGTGGTTCTTTTGCAGAATTTCCACGCTTCGCTCGGGATACCTTCTTCTTCTTCAGCATCGTTAGTTGCCGTTCGATTTCTTCGTCCTTCAAGTCCTTCTCATCTCCTTCCTCATTCAGGAGTTTTCTTTTTGTTGTTGTCTCTGTCTTTTTTTCTTTCCTTCTTAACAGTTCACAGAAGTGTATCCTCCACTCCTCGTTCTTTATTTTCTCTCCTATCGGTACTTTCTTTTTCCTTCCCTTATTAATATACTTCTAAATTTCTTCTTTTGTTTTCGCGTTCCATATTTGTTCCATTTCTTCTTTTTTCTCTTTACATAAATTCTATAGTTCGGCTTTTCCTTCCAAATACTCGTTCCTCTCTATAATATCTCTCTTCCACTTTTTATAGAGTTCCTTCACCTTGTGAAGAACTCGTGCCCTATCATGTGTTAGATGGCACGTCTGCAATATGGTGTTTAATGTCTCAGTTTCGTTGCTGTTAACCCGGCAGAGCCTACTATTGGTTCTACCGCGGCTGTTGATTTGGAACTTGGCAGTGTTGGTAAAGTACCGATTAGAGAGAAATTCCATCAATGAACCACTGATATTGTGGCGGGACATCGTTCGAGCTCGCTAGTGATTTACCATTTACAAATGAGTACAGAAGTAACGCCCAACGCTGTTCTATCTGGGACTCTGACTTAGACTCCAGGATGGAAGGACCGTTTCTCAAATGTCGTTCGACTAACAATAAGCCCACCTCGCTAGGAATAAAGATAGAGAAGTACTGGCCTTCGACAACCAAGGCTTCTCAGATGCTTCATCATCTGAAATGATCAAAACAGATAGTATTGAAAACTGCTGCTTTTGCCTTGATTTTGAAGAGAATTGATTTGAGAGAATTGTTTCGCCTTCGGGCACCTTCTGTAAGAGGCTGGGTGACCAAATTGATCACAATTTACGCAGTATGATTATGGCACCTTGTCAGAACCTGCTGATTTCAAACCTGCTTGACACATTCCTGGGGCATGGCCTTCTTGGCATTTAACGCATCTGTATTGCAAATTGCAGTTTGATGCTGTATGCCCAAACCGTTGACAGCGTCTGCACTGTAACACTTCTCTCTTACTTCTACACTTCAATACTTCGTCTTCAGTATTTTCCAAAATACCACCTTTTAACTTTTTATAAGACATTTTTAACCCTTTGTGGACGGGCGAGCGTCATTGTGGGCGACAGGTATTGAAGCACGCAGTAAAGAAAATGTTCACGTCGCACGTTTGCGTTATAAAATCTAAAGCTTGATTCAAATAACATTTTTATAAAATCCAATTAAATCATAAAGAAACAAATTTAGTCGTCTTTACATAGGAGATGTTTTGTATTCTTGCTTTGTGTGATATAATTCGAAAAAATCACCTATGTGCAAGGTCGGCTTAACCGAACAAATAGCACTATAGTACCTCGATTATCTTCTTCCGTGTTTTATTTTTCAATTAAAGCAGACGAGGCAATCCCCACTTCTTCCTGTCTCATCTCGCCTAATAATATGTAGAAAGCTGTTGAACCTTTCTGCTATTCCAGAAGTCGCAGGAGCCTTGGGATTAGCTTCTCGAAAATCTCCAATTAATTGACCTGCCAAGTGACGTACAAATTGTAAATGGGATAGCTTTTTTATATTGTATGTCTTGTAATGTTCTTGATATAATAGATAGAAATTTATCACTGAAACTTTCAATCCTCAAAAAAATAATTTTCGCCACCATTTTTGAGATTTTTTCATGAAACAGTACGTGCCTGTGTATACTGATCTGCTTTTTCTACCCCACCCATATATTTATTATAATTTACAATCACGTCTGACTTCACAATATGTGTTCTTCCTTTTTTGTGTGACCTTTTAGCAACGGTTATCGAAGATGAGGTAGCACAGATGCTGAGTATTATTATCACAATACGCTTGTCTCTCCAAACCAATAATAGTAAACTGCTCCGTCTATATGCAAAGAATTCATTTTTTGCAATCTCTGTATTTTTTATTTCATGTGGAATAAATTTCCTATTAGTTTGAATAGTTCCAGTTAGATTACATTTCATTTTTAGTAGTTCATCTGCCAAAGGAATGCTTGTGAAGTATCAGCCATTGAAGATATGGTATCCTACAGCGCCAGAATTGGATTACAATAAATTGTGATGTAGTTGTAAGACTATTCTCGTGCTTATTAGCAGAGCTGGGTCTAATAAATTTCTCTATAGTAAAACTGTCATAATATGGTAAAATATAATAGTTTGTATATAACCAATTGTTATGTCTGAACTGACGAATGGTGGGTGTAACATCAATTCCCAACCAATATCCATCAATTTTTTCCGAGTGGCCAAACACGTGTGCGGCCTAGCATTGACCTAGTGGAAAATGACACCTTTACGATTGAACAATTTTGGTCGCTTTTCTTTGAATGCTACATTCAATTTGTCCAGTTGCCGACAGTAGACCTCCGAATTAATGGTCTGGTTTCTTGGAAGCAGCTCAAAATACACCAGACCTTTCCAATCCCACCAAATTGAGAGCAGAATCTTCTTTTGTGTGATATCTACCTTTGAAGTGGTTTGCGATGACTCATTAGGCGTGCATCACGATCGTTTTCGACTGACATTGTTGTACACAATCCACTTTTCGTCACCAGTGATGATTCGTTTTAAAAACGTATCGAATTTATTGCATTTAAGCAATAATTTCGTGTATATCTACTGCTCCCGAGAATACAAATCTTTAAACGACACATACGTACGACATACACATACAAAACAGGTAGAAACAAAAGCAGTAAAATCACCACCGATATACATTGAAGCAGAAGTTATCGACCCTCTGCTCGAGCTACTGGACCAAACAGCTAGGCGGAATAATTATATAATTAAACAACTTAAAGAAAACCAAGTAAAAGTACAAACCTCCACACCAGACATGTTCAGAAAAGTAATAAATGCATTAAAAAATAAAAACGCGGGATACCATACGTATCAAGAGAAAAACGAAAAGAGTTACAGAATCGTTATTCGAGGACTTCATCCAAAGTCAAATTCGGTCAAGATAATAAATGAATTAGGCAGACTAGGCCACAAAGTAAGATCAATCAACAACATAATAAAATTTGATACCAAACAGCCGCTACCTTTATTTTTTATCGAACTGGCACCTCAGGACAATAACAAAAATATATACGATATTGATAACCTGTTAAATACGATAATTAAAATCGAACCACCTAAAACTAAAAGAGATATACCACAGTGCACACGATGCCAAGC
>NW_014570016.1:5662-15721 GCF_001313835.1 Polistes canadensis
ACCAGTATTTGAACACAACAAACCAATAAGAAGCTACGCTGATGTTACCAAACGAACATGTATGAATACAAAAGACATAAACTCTGACATAAACACTGAARAGACATYGGACTTAAAAGAACTATTAAAGCAATCAATCAAGAATACCGAAATTATAACGACAATGATAATAGAGCAAAATTCTCTACTAAAACAACAAACGCAACAAATAACAGCAATGTTACAACTGTTAACAAAAACGCTTCTTAGTAACAAATAATGGATAAACAAATAAAAATAGCGGTTTGGAACAGCAACGGATTACAACKACGAATCCAASAAAYGAAAGCATTCATATACACGCACAACATAGACATCCTACTCGTATCGGAAACTCATCTCACAGACAAAAACTATACAAATATTTCATACTACACCATGTATGACACAAAACATCCTTCAGGTAAAGCGCATGGTGGAACGGCAATAATTATTAGGAACGAAATAAAACACCATCTACACAACAAAACAGCTCACGATTACCTTCAAGCAACCACAATTACCTTAAAAGCACAGTATAATTCAATTAAGCTCTCGGCTATTTATGCACCACCAAARTACAAAAYTACAAACGACCAATGGAACAACTTCTTTAAGGAATTAGGTAATAAATTTATAGTAGCTGGGGACTTCAACGCCAAGCATCCAAATTGGGGATCAAAAACAACTTCACCACGRGGTAAAACCTTAGACTCATACTTAACCAACGCAAACCTGGACATCCTTACGACAGGCGAACACCAACCTACTGACCCTCAGCTTATAGTAAAACTCCCGACTTATTAGATTTCGGCGTTCTAAAAGGCTTTAACCTAACCCACTTTAAAATTGAATCATCTCTCGAACTCAGCTCTGACCATTCACCTATAATAATTACATACCAAAAAGAACCTATCCTATATAAAAATCACCCACTCTGTGCAATAGTAGTACAAACTGGATGAACTTCAAACAAACTTTAGAATCCAAATTAAACTGTAATAATCCGCTCAAGACGCCGTTACAAATAGAAAAGGCAGCCAATAATTTAACAGATGYTATACAAGAAGCAGCGTGGGTATCCACAAATCAAAACTTTTTACCTAAAAAAATTCTGACGTATCCTAGCATTATTTTGCAAAAAATAAAAGTAAAAAGGCAAGTTAAAGCTACGTGGCGAAAATATAAAACAAGGAGTAATAAAAGACTATTAAACAATGTAACGAAAGATGTAAAGAATAGCATACAGGATTTTAACAATGCTGAATTCGAAAGATACCTGACATCACTTTCACCTCACGAAGATACCAATTACTCTCTTTGGAAAACAACAAAAAGATTCAAAAGACCAGTAAAATCTATACCAGCCATACGWAATCTTAATGGCTCATGGGCGAAAAGCACAGAAGAACAAGCGGAAACCTTTGCAACTAACCTAGAAAACACATTCTTAGCACACAACTTCAATACACAATCATATGCAGATACTAACGCAAACGACCTCGGAAGCAAAACAAAATCTGATGAAAACATTAATAGCACAACAGCCAAAGAAATTGAAATGCTAATATCAGAAATCAAAATAAGAAAAGCTCCAGGTTACGATCTAATAAATGGCAGAATACTAAAAGAACTACCACCTAAAGCAATTAGGATGCTCACAATATTATTTAACGCTGYATTACGAGTCCAGTACTTCCCAAGTACCTGGAAACTCGCGGAAATTATAATGCTTCCTAAACCAAATAAAGATCCGCATGATGCAAATTCTTACAGACCGATATCGCTCTTACCATTACTATCCAAAAAATAATATTTATTAGAATGAAAAAAATTATTTCTGCCAAAAACCTGATTCCTGACCATCAATTTGGATTCCGAAACAAACACTCTGCCGTTGAACAAGTGCACAGACTAACGAATATTATAATAACAGCTTTGGAAAATAAGGAGTACTGTTCCGCCGTCTTCATAGATATAGAAAAAGCTTTCGATAAAGTGTGGCATCAAGGATTACTACAAATAATCAACAAACACTTTCTATATTCGTATTTCAAACTTCTAAAATCTTACCTCTCCGACAGGACATTCTACGTAACAATAAAAGATACTCATTCGAACATCAAACTAATCAAAGCTGGGGTTCCGCAGGGAAGTATCCTTGGACCAATTCTTTACACTCTCTATACGGCAGACATACCAATCAACGCTAACWGTACAGTTTTAACATTTGCAGACGACACAGCAATGCTTACCGTAAACAAAGATCCACAACGAGCAATTCAACTGTTACAAAAACAAATCAACTCTCTTGAAGAATGGTTAAGCAATAAGAATATCAAGGTAAACACTACTAAGTGTAAACACATTACGTTTACACTGAGAAAAGGCAAAATACCGAATCTACAACTATACAATAACGAAGTTCCACAAGCATCAACGGTCAAATATTTAGGACTACATTTAGATTCCAAACTARCATGGAAAAAACATATAAATGCCAAAATCGTACAAATCCGTTTAAAAAGGAGACAAATGGCCTGGCTAACTGGCAAAAAATCGAAACTTAGCATACAGAACAAATTACTAATTTATAAAACAATAATAAAACCAATCTGGACATATGGAATACCGTTATGGGGCATAGCAGYAAAAAGTCACATTGTCAAGCTCGAGGCACAACAGTCTATAACTCTACGCACAATCGTAAACGCTCCATGGTASGTCCGTAACGACGAGATAAGGAAGGACTTAAAAATCCCTACGATAGAAGAAGAAATAGCCAAGATCTAAAATAGATAAGAAAATTTTGCAATTTCAGGGCGTGGGTTCCGACGTAAACAAGACGTATGGCGACATAGATACGATAGTCACCATTGATAGGAAGAGGTATCCGATTAAGTTGCATGTGGTTTCTGGCACTCTTATAAAACATGATTTGCTCATCGGAAACGATTTTTTGAGAAATTTAAATGTAGTAATAGACGCGGGCAAGGTTTTCATTCGCGATAGGGAGGAAAGTTCGGTGGTGAACGACGTGGTGAATGAAATTTCTAATATTGACGAAGTTAACGATCGGAACGAAATAGATGTGACTCAAACTGAAAACGCGAGACACGAGGAAAAGATAGAGGCTTCGATAACAAATTATGAACCAGAGGAAGTCCGCGAAACGGATCTAAAGGTGAATATTATTGCAAAAGACGAAGAACCGGTGTATACGCATTCAGGGGGGTTATCGCCAAAAGAAAAGGATGAGTTAGATTCCGAAGTAGATGAGTGCTTAACGAACGGTAATGAGAACGGGGTAGATAAAAGTGAGGATGATAAAGGATGCGGAGTGATTTTTATGCAACGTGATAATACCGACGAAATGTTTCGCCCGATGTATTGCGCGAGCGGGGAGACCACGCCAGCCGAAGAAGAGAAGTACCCCAGTTATGAGCTGGAGGTGCTTACGATCATTAAATCACCGTGGAAATTTAGAATGTATCTGTTAGGGGATAACTTTAAGATAGATTCGGATTGTCGCGCGTTTACGCTCACTTGGCGAAGAGGGGATTTGTGCGTACGTGTAGCGGGATGGGTTTCGCTTCTTGAAAAGTCCCGATTTGCAATCGAAAATCGGACGGGTGGGCAAATGATGCGTTAAGTCGTGATATTTTGCCGACGGTTATGTTTATTCGTGAGGACGAAAGCGGGCTCACAGCCAGATTAAAGCGAGCGAAATCGGAGGACGAAGATCTGCGCGATATAATCTGTAGTGTTAAGAAACGTAGGTTAAGAGATTTTGTAATAAGGAATGAAATATTGTATAAGTTTGTAATGTCAGTGTGGAGAGACTATTGGTTTGTGAGAATGGGTAATGTTGTGGTGAGTGTAGTGCGAAGTGCTACTAAGTGTGCTTTACCGGGAAAAAAGAATAAAAGATCAAGACGAACGTTGTATCCAATTGATAGAGAAAAGGAGGCCATATTGAGTCCAACCTGTGTACGAAGATATTCTGAGCAAAAATGATGAAGATCAATTACAAATCTGAGGACAGATTTATTCTGTCAGAATGGCCGAGTGTGAGGATTCAGAATATCTTAGAAGGAACACCATAGTGTTAAGTTTTCTACAAAAGAGTGCATGTGTGAATGGTATGAGTGTGTGTGAGATTRTGATATTTGAACGAAGAAGAAAGAAAGCGTTTCCTGTAGATATGTTTGTTTAGTTAGTAAGTTTACACTGTCCGAGCCTTGTCGTCTTTGGGTAGCTCAATAGAAATCTCTCGAACGTTCTCGTTCCGGAAGTACGGAAGTTTATGAGGGAGAATCATCGAGAGGTTTCTGGAAGGAATGGACAGGAAGTGATGCAAGACGATGAAGAGGGGAAAAGGGTATAAATAGGCGTCCATAGGGACCGGAGGGCGCATTCCATATTCGGGCATCCCGTGATAGTTCTTTAGGTTAAGCAACAGTAGATTATAGATTATTCACCGTTCTATCTCTTAAAACCATTACACCGAAATCGTTTAGCATTACTGCTAAGCGTTAATGATTCAATCATTAATTTATTCAAATTATAATAAATTAAAATCTTACATATAAGAGAAACGGATATTTTAATCAAATCTCTTAAACAGAAGATTGTTAATTTAGAAATAAAGATCACAGCTTGGAAAATTAGAACAATAGAAAAAAACATCAAAAACACATGCAATCATTTAGAAAAGACATTAACAATAAAAGATTTTACAAATTGCACAATATTTTTTAAACAAAAATACGTAGTCGGGCAGTTGTAACGAAAGATTTGCAACGTGTCGGCAGGCTACCAACGAGGGAAGGGTTTTAGCCGCCCAGGTTACAACCGGTCACTTGTACCAGTATTGGCTACCAAAGTGGGATGAGGTTGTGGCCACACAGGCCATCGTTAGGTGACTGTATTGCGTTGTGCGATAAGAAATAGCGTGCGTTCGGTTACCGCTTTGCGGCGGAAGCGTAAGGTAAGAGAGCTCTCTAGCGTGCGACCAAAAGGTACCTCGCGCCGTTATTGTACTAATATATTTTCTTTCAGCCTTTTGCTTGTCATTATTCGTTATACTAATTTTCGTTAAATAAAGCGTTCACTTGCCCCGGCTTTTCTTTCAATTCCGTGAGAGTTTTTATGCCGAGGCAAGCAGCTCTATGCCGCGTAAAACTGTCTTATTTATTTATCTATCCTGCCCTATCTCACTCATTCCAGCGTTAAGTCTTTTTTTGTTGAACTCATTGGATGATTCGCGACCGTTTTCGGTCACATATATAAATGCTAAAAACACTCTTATTACGATATATACCACCGGAACATCATGATTTCTTTAAATCCCTTTCTGTTCGAAAATTGCGCCCCTCAGACTAGATAGCAGCACCTCTYGGCTAGCATGATTAAKRCGCCGTCTGTTATCGYTGAGAAGAAGACATATCGATTGTTTTTATTGATCAAGGGATCACGCCACTTAACGTGTCAATAGGTCATTGGTCCCCTGTGACGTCGTCCTCTGCGTGTTACTCTCCTATTGATTGTTTGTCATCTCTTCCTAGCGCGGAACTCGCTAATTGGTGTATTGTCCTTTTTCCACTTCCGCTCTGTTCCTCTAATCGAACCGAAAAGTGGCGTGGTCCAGTCAGAATAGTTTCTCAAGTCAATTAGTTCAGACGTGTCCTCTCACTCTCTAAATTTGGACATCTCCTCATAGTCCTCTCTCTCGCTCTTTTCTCATCTCTCACCGTTCTCATGGTCCTCATCTCACTCTTGTTCTCTCTCATCGAGACAGAATCATTTAAGAAGTTAATCAGTGCGGACGTACATTTAGAAATCTCAAAAAATTGTGAATCATCTCATAGTCTTCATCTCGCTTCATTCTCATCTCTAACCGTTCCATCTCATCTCACTCTCGCTTTTTCTCATCTAGACCATCCTTGTATTGTGTCTTTCTGACTGATCATCTCTTTATACTCTCTCTCATTAACGACTTCTCAGGTAATCTCATAACCTTTGTCTCTAATTCTGATCCTCTCTTTATACTTTCTAACCTCTCATTTTCGTACTGTTCGTTTTATTAATTCTATCGTTTCTCATACAAAATTCATTACTACATTTTTTTTTGTTCTAACGGCTTCTCGTGCTACGTACTTCCGGTACACGTGGCGTAGCTTACCTATTACTATTTGTTAAACTTATTATAATTTTGTTATCTCTATTTTTCTGTACATAATTTCTAATAAATCTTGTTACACATAAATTCTACCAGAAATTCATATAATACAGTCCACTAACCTATCTCGCCTATCTCCTTGTCTTCTCTTAGCGCATCTCTTTCCAAAATAGTAATTTCTTCTCGAACAGAAGTAATGAAAATAAATGACCGAGCATCATACCACGGAAACAAACGGGGTGGGAGGTTATTCTTGCGACAATTATTGATTGCGATTCGCATTTTTAAAATATTGGTGGGAATACCCAGCACAATACGCTACGTACAGCGGTGCGCGTGGTCTGAAGGAGATTTCATTGTAAACGCGCGTGGTAGTCAACGTGTTAAAGCTTGAAAGAAAGAATATTCGAATTGCGAATCTCGATCTGTGATAACGACGGCGGGTGCTCCGAATCGATCGATCCAACCGTTGAAGAATGTTTTCGTGACGCTGTCGGCTGATATGTCGGTGATGGAAATTGCTTTTCGCCATCTTGTGAAACGATCAATCATCGTTAGGCTGTAGCGGGTAACCTCTTGATGTTGGCAGTGGTCCAACGATATCGATATGGACTTGATGGAAGCGTGTGTCCGGGATTGGAATTCATTTCAGAGTGTTTTTCGTTTGCCGTTGTATTTTTCTAAGCTGTCATATGGCAGACCGGTGTGTACCCAACGGGTAATATCGCTGTTCATACCGGGCCAAATGAATCGTTGTGCTATTATTCTCCTAGTGAAGCGTGCGCTGGGATGTGCCAGGTTACGTGATGTGTTGAAGATACGCTTACGAAGCGTTTGCATCCGTTTCAGAGACGCTGCAGTATACGACTGTCTCTGTGTTATCAATGCGTAGTTTTCGTAGTACGAGGGACGTTTTTGCTTCAGGGTTGATGAGGGCAGCGAGTTCCTCGTCTCTTGCTTGGTGTTCCGCCAGGTCCTGTGTGCTGAAAACTGCATGTTGATTTCTTCTATCCTGGAGAGTGCATCCGTGACTGTATTCTCGTTACCTGCGACGTGGATGATATTGGTAGTGAATTACCCAATATAGTCTAGTTGTCGTAGTTGTTGTGGTGACGCCTTGCTCGCCTTCTGCTGAAATGCGAATGTTAACGGTTTCTGATCGGTTTTAATTATTAAGTGTTACCCTTCGACCAAGAATTGGAAGAACTTGAGGCTGCTGTAAATGGCTTGCAGTTCTCTGTCGTAGGTTGAGTATCTGGTCTGCGTTTGCGAGAGCTTCTTTAAGAAGAAGCCTAAAGGTTGGAATTTGTTTCCGTTTCGTTGCTGCAGGACTGCTCCTATAGCGTTGTCGGAGGCGTCCGTTTGCAGGATCAGCGGTGAGTCCGCTATTGGATGTGCGAGTAGCGATGCTTTGGCGAGTTGTTGTTTGCAGGCCTCGAAAGCGTGCTCAGCGTCCGGGGTCCACTCGACGAGTCGCCGGTCCTTCTTCTTGGCGCCTATCAGATAGGCGTGTAACTGGTGCCTGCATTGATGCTGCGTGCGGAATAAAACGACGGTAAAAGTTTATAATTCCCAAAAATCTCCGTAGGTCGCTGATGTCCTTGGATCTTGGGTATTATTGGATGGCATCCACGTGTACCTTGCGCGTTGATCTTGTAGGCGAGGTATTCAACCTTGTAGGCACCGAAGGTGCATTTGGATATGTTGATAGTGAGACCGAATTCACGTAACCTCTCGTATATCGTTTGGAGGTGCCTTGTGTGCTCCTCCGCTACCAGGATGTCGTCAATGTAGCAGTAACAGAAATCTGCAACGCGCTGTCCATGAAATGCTGGAAAGTTTGTGCTGCGTGCCGGAGTCCGAAGATCATGACGTTGAATTCGAAAAGCCCGAACGGTGTGATGACGGTTGTCTTCGGGCGGTCTTCCGGAGTTACTGAAATCTGATGGTATGCGCGTTCCAGGTCGATAATTATAAAAATCGCGCATCCATTTAAATTGTGTGTGGAATCGTGTAAATGTGGAATTGGATAACGGTTTGGTTCCGTTGTCGCGTTCAGTCTTCTATAATCGTCACACGGCCTCCAGTCTCCGCTCTTCTTAGCGACGAGGTGGAGAGGCTGGCCCATGGGCTTTCAGATGGTTGACATATGCCTTGGTTCAGCATATGTTGAAATTCTGCCTTGGCGGCTTTGTACTTGTCGGGAGGCAGTCTGCGTGCTGGCTCGTAGATAAGTGGACCTTTCGTGATGATGTGAAGAACTGTTTTCTTGATTGACAGCGAGGTCAGGTCGACAAATTCCCTCAGGAGTTTGACGTACGGTTCGTTAGGATGAATGGACGAGACGGTTGCTTGCCTGGGAATCACGAGCTTCCCTAAAGATGACATCTGCGTTTGGTTGTCAATAAGGCGTCGTCCGCGCAGGTCTACGGAGAGATTGTGTTGGAACAAAAAGTCTGCCCCAATGATCGGTTGCAATACGTCAGCTACGATAAACATTCTCGGGGATCACAAGAAAAGGGATAGCTTCGTTGTTAACACATTGACAGCTGCTGACGTACGAGACATTCAATGCCTGAGCGCCGGCACCGTAGCGGCCACTTAACGCCCCAATGCTGATCATTGAAAATCCTCCAAAAAATATTTAAAACATCGGCGTAACCATAGCAAGTAAATACAAATCGATGTGTAAGATACTCATACCAGCAAAAAAAAATCCACACATCGAGCAAAAACCAGCTTTATCCCGCGGCCGAGACTCAAGCGCAAGACTCGGAAACCCGCGTTTTCGCGGCACCGGCTGTCAATGTGTTAAGTACTTCCTTAAAAATGACTGCAACTGAGTGCTCGCGTGAGCATTACACAAAGAAAGCCGAGAGAAATGAGATTTGAATTCTCCACGCATTAATAATCATGCACTAACACGAACACTTGCTCACAATTTGTAGCGAATCCAGCTCGAAGGACCAAAATGTTTGAAATTTCCAATGGTTGGTCTCGCGCTGGTATATGAGGATTCGCTACAAAGGTGTTGAAAGAAGATTGATCTGCTTAAGTGCGGTGTAATATGCAAAGGCCGTTTTTATTGTTGAAAATGAAAGCACAAAGATATAAATAAATAAATAAAAAAAAAAAAATAAAAAAAAATATAAATAAATATTTAAAATAAATGAGTTTTGTTGAGTGTTTCAAATTATAACGAGCTAATACTTAACGAAGTTTAGATGTTTTGTGTTTTGAATATTAAAAATAAAAATAAAAATGTATGTCTACTGAATGAAAAAAGACGCTGAACTATAAAAATTAAGTTGCTGAAGAAGTCCCAATAAAGGGACGAAACGTCCAACTTAGTTAAATTAAGTTCTACTTCTTTTTATGTCCAAGTTCCCCGTGATACCTTCTCATATAAATAAAGGTTGAGTTGCACAATTTGAGTGTCCCGTACAGAGATTGTATTAATGCACTGTTAGTGTTGAGATGTGTACATTGTCTATTGCAAGGTTAAATGTATGTGCTGTAGCGCAAGAGCATGTGTTGGTGTACTACTGTTCGTGTACACGAAACGCACACATGTAAGTCTCCCCACTCTAGTCCATGTAAGATTAGTATATAAGGGACAGCGATTAGTTGTATAGCGCTCTCTGTTAGAAGAATTACATAGTTAAAGAAAAAGTAATAGCACGTGGCACGGAAGAACTTGTAATTGATAAAATATATAGATTTATTAAAATTTTACCACCTATATTATAAGATATTTTTCCTCATTAATTTAACATGGTAGCAGTCCATGGTTATATGCGGTGGTAAAGGTAAGTATATTCAAGAAGTTAGTTATTCTGAATAATATTGTGAAAGCGTTT
>NW_014570016.1:16086-17240 GCF_001313835.1 Polistes canadensis
ACAACTAGAATTAATTATTTCTGAAAGAAGTGCCAAAGAGATGATTGATAAATTAGATGGAAACTTCTTAGTAAAAAGTAGTGCAGTGAAATTATTATGTAAGAKAAAACTAYTTGATTTGAAAATGGATGAAAATGAGAATCCAACAAATTTTTATAACAATTTTGAAAAACTACTAAATGAACTTAAAAATGCTGGAGAAAAGGTAACAAATGAAGATAAGTTGAATTATTTTTTGTTAACACTACCGGGAAGCTGGTCACATATAGTTGATATTGTAGATGCGTTACCAGAAAAAGAAAAAACAGTGGAATTTGTTAAATCGAAATTAGAATTAAAATTTAGGAAAAGACAAAGTGAGAATCAAAATCCCAAAAGCAGTTACGAAAATTCAAATGTATTCAAAACTGAAAAAGAAAAAGATAGAACGTGCAATAGATGCGGAAAGCAAGGTCATTTCCAATATCAGTGTACGAATCAGTACAGTGATAGAAATTCGTGGAAAGGTACACGAAGAGGACAGCAAACGCGGGGAAATGTACGATGGCAAATACATGAACAACAACGAAACGGCAATTTTCAAAACAGAGGCAGAGGCAACCGAGGACGAGGTAATCAACAACGACAAGATCGCTTTGAACCCAAGGTCTTTACATCATTAGCAGGGGTTAGCGATAATAACAGCATTAAGGTAAAAATTTGCGAAAATAAGCTAGAATGGATTTTAGATAGTGGATGTTCCGACCATATAATAAATAGTGATAAATACTTCGTAAAATCAGAAACTTTAGAAAACCCGATTAATGTAAAAGTAGGAGATGGTCGTACACTTAAGGGATTATACGCAGTTAGAATTTAAAAAAAATCGTTTTTTTTTTTTCATTTTCGGAATGTACATATATTTGAGTATATTCTCTGAAAATTTGAAGTCAATCCGATAAATACTTTCGGAGATATACCTCAATTTGTAAGGCCACGTCAGAGCGTTAGAAAGTAGGGCCAGTAAGAACTGGACGAGCAGATGCACGCATGAGGCGCGCTACCTGAGACCCTTTATTCTATTATTTTCTTGTAGAATACGAGTATAATAGTTAGGTATACTAAAGACTTGAAGGTCACATGCAGTTATATTATAACCTAAAAGAAGTGTTTCG
>NW_014570016.1:19105-26309 GCF_001313835.1 Polistes canadensis
AAGTATAGCTAATGGTATGACATTGAAAGAGAAATACCATAGAATGCTCGGACATGTAAATTTTAATTATTTGAATACTTTAAGTAAAAATAACTTAGTCGTAGGTTBKCCAAAWAACTTAGAAAAGKAAKTTWTKAAATGTGGTACCTGTATACAAAACAAAATGACAAATACTAAATTCAAAAATGAAAGGCACAGATCAAAAGACATAGGTGAAATAATTCACGCTGATGTAAATGGACCACATAAAACTATAGGGTTTAGGGGTGAAAAATATTTCCTAGTTTTAATCGATGATTATAGTAAAGTAGCAAAAATTTATGTTATGAAAGGAAAAAATGAAGTTTATGACTGTATTGTAAGCTACGTAAATCTAGTTGAAACTTTAACCGGAAAAAGAATAAAAAAATTAAGGTGTGATAACGGTAGAGAATTTTTAAATAAAGATATGTACAACTTTGCAAAAGAAAAAKGATTCTATATTGAACCATGTCCTTCGTATGTTCATGAACTGAACGGAACTGCCGAGAGATATAATAGGTCAATAATGGAAGCGGCGAGATGTTTATTAGCAGACGCGAAAATTCATACTAGATTTTGGCCAGAAGTAGTTCAAGCAGCAGCTTATCTGAAAAGTAGAACTTTAGCTAATACCATAGAAAAGAAGACTCCGTATGAAATTATGATAGGAAAAAAACCTAATATTAAAACCTCACATTATACGGTAGTAGAGTTTTTGTTCGAGTTCCAGAAATTAAAAGAAAAAGTAAATGGGATAGGAAAGCAGATATTGGAGTAATAGTTGGTTATGATGTCGTAGGTTATAGAGTTTTAGTAAACAATAGAGTATTTGTAGCTAAGCATGTAGAAATAATTGATCAAAATATAATCAAGAGCTGTATAGGGCTCTATGTTAGAAGAATTACATAGTTAAAGAAAAAGTAATAGCACATGGCACGGAAGAACTTGTAATTGATAAAATATAAAGATTTATTAAAATTTTACCACCTATATTATAAGATATTTTTCCTTTACTCGCTACGAGAGTACGTTCCGCGGGATTAGCGCCACTGAACGGGACGCCGTGCCTTGCAATGTGCACATTGTGCTTCTGTAGGCTACAATGGCACTTTGGAATTCTCTTGTGTGTATACTTTTTTGTATAATAATCTGTACCCCAAAGTAATGTCAGCTAAATCCCTCCTAAAATTATCTAACTTATTACAAATTTTATGTAAACTAAATGTTTCAAATGCTACGCTAGCTTGTGTGTCATTTCAGCGTCGGCCACAGATTCCAACATCAGACTGGGCTGCGTTATGTCCCTGGATCACCGTAGGTCCCGCATCTATTACCTCCTTCGAAGCCTGGGACAATTTTGGGATCATAGGCTTCTTGTCTGAGTAGGTGACGGGGTAGAGGATATGTCCTTGCGAAGAACGACCCCTATAGGTCCATTGTGCAAACATCCTTTCGACGTAGTTTCGGTAGTCTTCTCCGAAGTTACGTATAAAAAAATTGCGAGGATCGGGATAGCGCAAAGCATCAACAGCCAAAAGACTATCGGGTTCATCAGACCCAATACCTTGTCGTTCTTGATCCTAATCATACTCTTGTTGTCTATATCCAAGTAATGATATTTCTGAGATATCAAAAGAGTGTTACTGCACAACAGGGATACGTCGATGGTAGTTGGGTATCCCCTCATTGTCAACATTGACCGCTTTTAGGAATACCGTGTGCCGTTGACGCCCAAGACTCAGTCTAGTTAGCATATAGAGCTGAGCCCAAGCCCAGATAAAAAGGAGAGGGTTCGAGGGTGAAACCAGCAACCTACCCTCGGTAAAAACAATAAAAAAGCGCTCCCGGAAATAGCAATAAAAATCTATTGTAACAGGACGAAGTCCTAATTAAAAAAAAAGAAAAATAAATAGTAAAAATGCTATAGTGCGAATATATCTCATGCACTATCAGCCCGTCCCATGGGACAATTCTGTATGTACCACCGGTAGCTTATCCCGCCCCATGGGACAGACAAGAATGTACCACCGGGGATACAACTCGTCGTGAACGTGTTAACGTTCGATTGATGCAGACTCTGATTTATAAACCTCTCCTCGTCAATTATAAGGCAAGCCTCGTTTCTTGCTAGGAGAGCAGATACCTTTGCAGACCAGGAAGCCTTTATGTTAGAAATTTTTGTATTCAGTTGTTAGACTTCCAGTCTTTATGTTGACCCTGAGTATGCACACCTTTCCGGTCCACTTAGTCAGACGGCCCAATTTTTTCACGAATCCTACCATATAATGAACTGATTTATGCGAGATGCTCACAAAATGGATCAGACGTGATCCGTTGCATCTAAAGATTATTCTGTAACTGGTAATAAAAAATAATCACGTACTCGCGGATATATCCGCTCTTGGATACAAATAGGTTAACCACCCACCCATATAATCTGCGATTGAGTTTCCACACTTTGCCAATTTTGTCGTCATATCCCTGTGGCTGTTTCATGAAGATATTTTCTTTTATATCTCAATACAGAAAGGCAGTTTATACGTCAAACTACTGTAGATGCATTCTCTTGTCGGTGGCTACTGCGAGCACGACTTGTATTGAATCTAATCGAACTACGGGGCTAAAGGTTTTCGTGTAATCGATCCCTTTGCACTGACTTAACCCTTTGAGCGCTGAGTTGCCCTGCCAGGCCCAGGCCCTATGCAGCAATCAACATGTTGACGAAACTGGATTCAGCAACCATTGCTGCGGCCCAGGCCGAGGACCCAGAATTGCTACACTTGCTCCAGTCTGGTCTACTGAACCTCCAGATGCTCGACCTGCAGGGTTCAAATGTGATCTGCAACAGCCAGAGTAACGTGGTACGATCGTACCTGCTAACCAAGCTGCGACGGGTGGTCTTTGACACTGTCCACAAGCCAGCCCATTCCAGCATGCGTGCCACTGTCTGCATGATGACGGAAAAGTTCGTTTGGCCAGGTATACGCTAGAATGCCAACACCTGGGTCCAGGTATTCGACGCCTGTCAACGTTCCAAGGTGTACAAGCACAACCGTGTAGCCCTTGGAACCTTTTCTGTTCCATATAATAGATTTGACCACGTGCACCTAGACATAGTCATCATGTGACAGGTCGATAACTGACGCTTCTGCCTCACAATGATGGACCGCTTTACTAGGTGGTCGATGGTCGTGTCAGTTCTGTTTAGCACTCAAAAGAGAGAGGACGTATTGTCGTTCGCGCCGCGAATTGAATGTGAAATTGGAATTGGATGTGAAATTGGAATTGAATGTGATAACACAGTACCACTAATTCTCACCCATAATCAGTAAACTTCTTAAATAATTTTCAGTGTATTTAGTTTCGGATGGGTAAATGGTTGGGGAGTGATTTAAGGGTATTTATGTGTGGGTCTAAACACCACGTGTCCAGGTTTGTCGAATAACTCGCGAACAATGTAGAATCGATTTTATGTGGATAAACCAACGGAAAGTATATCTAAGAAACTAGCACATACGTCACACTTCGATGAATTTTTTAATAAGAATAAGAAAAAATATACACCTTATCTCAAAGCAACTAGAACAAGGTCAAGTTCAAGAGAGTTACATAAAGATGGCGTTACTAAATCAGACTTAAGGGTTATATTTGTTAATCCCCGAGAAGTTGATTATTAGAAGTTGACATACGTCAAGAAGAAAGTCTTTTTCAATCTACCATCCCAAGAAGCTTGAGGGGGAGTATTGTGGCCGTCACACCAAAGCTTGGCGCCTCCGGCATTCTTACCGTCACCCCCGTGTTATTCTTACATACCCCGGCAGGGGTAGTGCGATCACATCCCAGGGTCGACAATAGAAAGATGACGGACCGCAGAGGCGGTAATTAACGGTAAAGAAAGGGAGAGGCGATACGAAACGGTAAGAAAGTCTTTATTGGTACCAATCATTTCGAACGGATAAACGAGAGGAGCGGTACTACGTGCTTTGCCCGTAAGTGACCGCTGGTAGAGAAAAGAGAAGTCAGCCACGAGTTTATCCGTGGTTGATCATCATTTTAACGTGTAATGTAGCAGCAAATAGGGTTTTTATGCCGTAAGTCTTTTCCCTGATGAGCCAATAAAGCATTAGCATTTTTATTGGCTCAACCACGTGTTTTATTTTGTTCTAATTACCCTTTCACCTTCCTCACAATTAGCTGAATTCAATCGCCGGAGGACTCCACGTTGGAGGAAATTTTGGCAAATACACTATCACAATACATAAACATCACAAAACCCAATTTCTTTTTGCCAGACGCAAAGAGTGCGTTCAGTTACACCATCGTCACTGTAGGACCACCTGTTACTGAACGTCCACGTAAACTCTTTGGGGAAAAAGCAACTGCAGCTAGAGCTGAGATACGCCGACTCCTGGACAACGGAGTAATACGGCCATCCAGCAGTCCATGGGCAAGTCCAATACATCTGACTAAAAAGAAAGACAATACATACAGACTATGTGGTGACTATCGAAAACTAAACAATATTACAGTACCAGACAAATACTCACCACCTCTAATTCAAAATCTATTCTTAACTATCTACGGCAAAAAAGTCTTTTCAACCATCGACTTAACAAGAGCTTACCACCAGATACCAGTCAACGAGAACAGTATACAAAAAACATCCATTACAACACCTTGGGGATTATACGTGTACGTTGGAATGCCATTTGGATTAAAAAACGCTACTCAAACCTTTCAAAGATACATTGACTACATATTCAGGGAATTGGACTTTGTATTCATYTAYATTGATGACATTCTGGTCATGTCTGAAAACCACCAACAACACACTGACCATTTACAACAAGTCTTTCAGAAACTATTTGATCACAAACTGTCAATTAACGTCAACAAATGCATTTTTGGACAGGAACAAGTACCTTTTCTTGGCTATCAAATTAGCGGTGAAGGATATCATCCAAATCCAGACAGAGTCAAAGCCATTGACCAATTTCCACTTCCTTCAACAGTCTTAAAACTTCGGAAATTTCTTGGAATGTTTAACTACTATCGTCCTTGCATTAAGAATGCAGCACAGTTGCAACTTCCTCTTACAGCCTATCTTAGAAATTCTAAAAGAAAAGACAAAACTCCTATCTCCTGGACTGAAATCTCAAAACAATCCTTCTATGATTGCAAAAAAGCACTTTCCTCTGTAGCTCTTAACAATTACCCAATTCCAACCGCAAAACTACGACTCACGACAGACGCTTCAACCACTGCAATCGGCTCAACGCTTGAACAGCTAGAACATGACAACGAATGGAGACCAATTGGTTTTTTCTCACGGAAATTGACAGAGACTGAAAAAAGATGCAGCACTTACGACAGAGAACTTCTTGCTATTTTCGCTAGTATTAAACATTTCAAACACCTCTTAGAAGGACGACAGTTTACAATACAAACAGATCACAGACCGCTAACTTACGCATTCTCACAGAAACTAGGAAAAGCATCTGAACGACAACTAAGACAACTAGACTACATCTCACAGTTTACAATGGACATAGTCTACGTAAAGGGTGAGGAAAACGTAGCAGCTGACACTCTTTCAAGAATTAACACAATCGACATACCCACGACATTAGACTATCAAACAATTCAACAACACCAACAAGACGACACTTGTTCGAAAATTGCGCCACTGCAGACTAGCACTCGGGAATTATCGTCATCTCCCCACTCACGGAGAGTGTAGCGTGCGCCTCATCAGCTCAGGAAGTAGTGGGGGCGGCCCCACCACTACACTACAGTCTCGCCTAGTAACCGCAATCCTGCCTCAAGATGGCAGCGAGACTAGCGCTGCAAGAGGCGCGGGCTAACACCATCTCGAATCTGACTGCCAATGCAAAGAACTTTCACTGTATGGACCTCTCAACCGCTGTCGACACAAGGAAATTGCTTCGAACAGCATGGTCAAAGTTTGATGCCGAACACGACCGCATCGTATCGTCATCTCGCGAAAMAGCMATGGAWMAGTCSTAYTTCAAGGAAAATCGCTACGATGCGACCATGCAGGCATATCTAGGCGGAGTAACGCTGTTAAACTTGCGGATAGAAGAACTCTCTCAGCAAGTACCGCCTGTCAAATCTCAGAGAGCATCTCGTTTCAGGACAGTACTTCATAATATCTCATTACCGAAGTTCTCCGGTGCCTTCTCAGAGTGGAGACCCTTTGAGGAACTATTTTCCTCAATGATCAAAGACAACTCAGACCTCTCACAAGTTGAGAAGTTACACTATCTCAGAACCAGCTTGGAGGGAGAAGCGGCTAAAGTCATATCAGATCTAAAATTATCCGCTGATTCTTTTACGATAGCATGGAATAGATTGTCAGATAGATTCGACAACAAACGCCTATTAATCCTGGCTCATCTCGATAGGCTGATGACCCTTCCTCGCAACAAGGAAAGGTCATCTGGATCCCTCAACAAATTAATTAACACAGTTACGTCATCTCTCAGTGCTTTAGAGACATTAGGATGCCCGACCAACCAATGGGATCACATCCTCGTTCATCAGGTGGGATTAGCGTTGGGCGACAAGACTCGCGAAGACTGGGAAACCAGATTAGGAACATCACGCGAGTTCCCACCGCTAGATAAACTAATGAGTCATCTCACTAGCACGGCTAGAGCACTGGAACATATCGAGACTCGTAGGTCTTACRAGGGATTCAAAAAGACATCTCAACGGCCCAAATCTCCCCCCACAAGGTCCTACGCAAGGGCCTTAAACGTAAAGGCTGAGGCCACTACGCCTACAACTATATCTCATCCTACACGATCATCTCAGTCGGCATTGGATAAAAGGCCAATTAAAAAACATCCGATGTCATTTATAACAGACCTCTTCAACACTTGCAGCTATTGTAGTTGTAAGCACTACATCGCCTTTTGCCCTCTCTTCAAGAATTTAAATCAACAGAAGAAGGAGAAGGTCATAGCAGAATCTCTCGCCAATGTTATAACTGCTTGGGCAGGCATAACGTTAGGCAATGTAGGAGTACTAGGCGATGCAACCAGTGTGGAGATCGGCACCACACGCTCATACATCCCGAGAAAAGAATGACGACGTCCAGGACATCTCCTCCTACAACCAGAACATCTCCTCCAACATCGTCTAGGACATCTCCTTCTAC
>NW_014570016.1:28073-29384 GCF_001313835.1 Polistes canadensis
GTCGCATCTCAGTTAGAGGACATGTGCTCCTCCGCCTGTTTACCACTCGACAAGTGGAAAAGTAATTCTCCCAACCTCACTCGCTCCTCTCTCTCACAGTCTGACAGCTCGCCTGTCCATTCGTTTAATGATAGCACTACCAAGATCTTAGGCATTTCCTGGAATTCTCAGAAAGATGTGTTTACTTTTCACGGTACCATCTCTTTCCATCAAGCGGTCACGAAACGCATCATTCTCTCAGAAGTTGCTCAATTGTTTGATCCTCTTGGACTCCTCTCTCCGGTAGTGATCAAAGCGAAAATCCTCATGCAGCGACTCTGGTTAGAAAAGGTTGGCTGGGATGATCATCTCACTCCAGACATCGTTCACGAGTGGTCTCAGTTTAGGCAATATTTCTCTCAGCTATCAGTCATAGAGACTCCCTGATGGATAAACCTCTCGTCAAAGGCAACCTCAGTACAGATTCATGGCTTCTCAGACGCCTCTCAACTTGCGATGACAGCAGTTGTATATATCAGGGTGTCGTATGCTGACTTATCTTCAGTAGTCAGTCTGGTCTGTGCTAAGACGAAAGTAGCTCCTCTCAAGAGGTTGACAATTCCTAGACTTGAACTCTCAGCAGCGGCTCTGCTAGCCAAGTTGACCGGAAAAGTAATTAGACTTCTCGACCTCTCGGACGTTGTCACTTTTCTGTGGTCTGACTCTTCTGTGACTCTTGCGTGGGTCAAAAATAATCCTATGAGATGGAAGGAATTCGTAGGCAATAGAGTAGCCGCTATTCACGAGTCTGTACCCCATGCTCATTGGAGATTCATCTCCGGAAAGCTCAATCCAGCTGACTGTGCATCTCGTGGGCTCAGTGCATCTCAACTCATTGATCACCCACTATGGTGGGGTGGTCCGCCATGGCTTTCTCAGCCGCCAGAATTTTGGCCCTCGTCAGTGCCACCCTCACCAGAAGAGGATTTGGAGGAACGCCCTGGCATCTCACAAGCCCAACTTCTAGTTTGGGACCTCGTTGAACTTCCTCAATCATCCTCCTTTCATCGGCATCTCACTAATCTACTTCGGATCACGGCACTCATTCAGAGAGCAGTCTCGTGCTTTAAGAAGGTTCCTGGCTCGAGCTTGTCCGCATCGCCATTGAATCCAGCAGATCTGGAGAAGGCTAAAACGTTCTGGATACGCACGACTCAAGAGGCGTATTTCTCTCCAGAATTAAGGACTTTATCGGCAGGCCAGTCTCTTCACAAACGTCACGTTCTGACGCGACTCACAGCCTTTGTCGATCGTGCTGGAATTCTCAGGGTT
>NW_014570016.1:31069-35420 GCF_001313835.1 Polistes canadensis
ATTGTGAATCATCTCATAGTCTTCATCTCGCTTCATTCTCATCTCTAACCGTTCCATCTCATCTCACTCTCGCTTTTTCTCATCTAGACCATCCTTGTATTGTGTCTTTCTGACTGATCATCTCTTTATACTCTCTCTCATTACGACTTCTCAGGTAATCTCATAACCTTTATCTCTAATTCTGATCCTCTCTTTATACTTTCTGACCTCTCATTTTCGTACTGTTCGTTTTATTAATTCTATCGTTTCTCATACAAAATTCATTACTACATTTTTTTTTGTTCTAACGGCTTCTCGTGCTACGTACTTCCGGTACACGTGGCGTAGCTTACCTATTACTATTTGTTAAACTTATTATAATTTTGTTATCTCTATTTTTCTGTACATAATTTCTAATAAATCTTGTTACACATAAATTCTACCAGAAATTCATATAATACAGTCCACTAACCTATCTCGCCTATCTCCTTGTCTTCTCTTAGCGCATCTCTTTCCAAAATAGTAATTTCTTCTCGAACAGGAATGCTTGCACAGGTCTGAATGTCGCTTCGCGGCCTATATGATGTGTGAAGAATGTCAACGACGAAAACGAACTGAGAATGCAACGCCCGAATTTCGTCCAAATGGAATAGAATTGGAGTATGATCCAGAGACCGAGGCGAAGCAGTTTAATCTACAATCACCAATATCAAAATTTCTCTTGAGATGTGTACATTGTCTATTGCAAGGTTAAATGTATGTGCTGTAGCGCAAGAGCATGTGTTGGTGTACTACTGTTCGTGAGAGAGACGCACACATGTAAGTCTCCCCACTCTAGTCCATGTAAGATTAGTATATAAGGGACAGCGATTAGCTGTATAGGGCTCTCTGTTAGAAGAATTACATAGTTAAAGTAAAAGTAATAGCACGTGGCACGGAAGAACTTGTAATAGATATAATATATAGATTTATTAAACTTTTACCACTCATATTATAAGATATTTTTCCTCATTAATTTAACAATTTCATCTAAATCCTAAACAGGAACTGTTGGAGAAATAAGAATAAAAAGACGTGTAGCAGAATGATGACAATGGTAAACATGATGAATCAGACGAAGAATTAAAAAAAATGAAGGAGAGAGAGAGAGATGAATTTATTTAATTTAAATTTATATTCGACTACTTTATCCATTTCCATTTCTTTGCTTTCAAGATCATTTAAAGGCCATAGTATACTATATCGTTCAGTCAAAGTTTGCATATCTTAGAAAAAATAAGATTTCTGCGTACAATACCAACGAAAATAAAGGTCTAAAATTATATGAGTTTTGTGACGGGAGCGAAAAGGCCTACGGGGCATGCATTTACGTGAAGATAACAGGCGGAAAACCAACGGTGCAATTAGTTTGAGCGAAGTCTTCGGTCGTAATATAATAACTATCGTTCGGTTATAAAAATAGACGCACACATAAACTTACATCTTATATAGTTAGACTCAATTGCGTTTATAAGAGTTACTAATCCAATAATAACGCTGATAATGAATCAAACAAACGCATATCCACGTGCATCGTTCTCTACACATTCGTACAGAAATATAAGCGAGATCATCAAAAAGTCAATCAAAAAATAATAGAAAATTCAAAATTTGATCAAATCTTTATAATTCGTTTAGAAAAAATAACGTCCACAGAAGACAAATTTTTCCTACAAGTGACACTTTTGATATATTAAAAGTAGTATATATATATAAATAGTTATATTTAAATATAGATATTAATAGCCCTGATTTAGTTTTGAGTTTTTTAAATTCAAATCAAAATAGAACGGACTCATTTGACGTAGTCTGATATAACAATAAATTAAGTTTTGTTCATAAAACCCAAACACAAGAATCATCAACGTTGTCGAGGGCTACAAAAGCGCCAGCAAAGCCTATGAAACCATTGAGTATCGTATCAATAGCTGCAAACTTAACGGAGAAAAAAAAATCTGTGTCGTTTAACGTTAACATTATCAAATATTTTTTTTCGCCAACGTTTGGAGATAATACTTTGAATAATAAAATATTACTAACTTTGAATAAAAATTCATCGAAAACGAGTGATACGAATACAATAACAGATTCTACGATCAATCCCGTTCAAAGAACTGCTAATAACAACTCGAACTTAGCATCGTTTCAACAAAGATTTGAGACAAATAAAGCTATTCATGCTAATTTAACTAAAGCTTTGGCAAATTATTTCACACGAAGCAATCACTCATTATTATTTGGCAATAAGTCATTTATTAACACGTTGACTGTCATTTTGTCGGTCACATGTGATCGGAGCGTTCGAACTTTTTACAATTTCAAAAATTGAATAAAAATTTGAATGAATGAGTACAATAAATTTATGCAAGGTGTTGATCGCGCGGATCAATACCTAACGTATTATTCTATCCAATTGAAGTGCAACAAATGAACAAAGAAAACAATTCTAAGTATTCAAAATGCATGTCTCAGTCATTTAGGGAATATCAAAGTGTTGTTATTCGCGTTTCCCAATTCTTCAAACTGTTGTTAAGTACGTCCTGTTGGATTCATTAACAAAGACACTCGTCTCCTATTCTTCCACCACTGGACGCCTTTGACGACAAATCTTAGACAATCAGCGAAGAATTTATGAAGAAAGCAACAAAGAGCAGACAAGGACCGACAAAGAAGGCAAAGTACTACCATCCTTTATATTTATCACATAAAACGGATAAAAAGAAGAACATGAATGATAGAACTTGTCCAGACGGTATACGATTGTTCTTCGATAATCATTCAGTTGTTAAATACGATAATAAAGTGTTAATTTCTGCAGTCGACAAAGTCATTTCAGAAGCAACAGATGTATATATTAATTGTCACGATGCTGAACAGCAAACTTCTATGAGTCAAAAATTTCACTAAATGTCAACTACTGATACAGGAGATTTGCAATTACATGGGTATTATTTATGCAATTACATGGGTTATAAATAAACCATACATCATAACAACTAATATCGACGTGTCAGATGGATTGACGAATTGTCCGACAAACTCCACCACAGATGATGATCAGATTAAAACACTGATCAAAAATAACCCACGCTTTATGATACCTAAATTAGCAGAAATGTTAAATATGTCAAAATTCACATTCCACGAGGTTTTGTGAAGCTTGGTTAAATAAACCGTTTTGATGTATGGGTTCCACACGATTTAACGGAAAAAAATCTAATTGATTGCATTTCTATTTGAGACTCGCTCTATAAACGCAACGAGGAGACACAATTTTTGAAGCAAGTAGTAGTGACGGGGGATGAAAAATGGATAATTTATGATAGTGTTGAGCAAAAAAGATCTTGGAAAAAGTTAAATTAACCACCTTCAGCTACACCAAAATATAGGTCTTCATTCAAAGAAGGTCATATTCTGTGTCTGATGGGATTTGAAAAGGGATCTTGTATTATGAACTTTTACCAAACAACAAAACGATAAATTCAAAGAAGAATTGTTCCCAATTAAACGAACTAAAGACAGCAATTGAACAAAAACGTCAGAAATAGCGAATCAGGAGCGCGGCGTGTTTCATTAGGACAATGTGCGGCCTCATGTATGTGTCTTCGATAACTCGACAAAAGTTGTTGGAATTCGGTTTGGATGTTCTATCCCATTCACCATATTCACCAGACTTCGCGCGCCCAGATGTTTTTAGAACGCGCATTTCAGAACATTTCTGATGGCATTTAATCAACATTCATAATAAAACTTTTTTTCTCAGCTGGCCAGTTCAACGAAATATTTTACTGGGAGAACATCTTTAAGGTATATTACTGATATACCTTAATGATATATATATAGTTTATCTGTCAGTGAGGTCAGACGTGTTTATAACGTTCTCTCTCATTTTATAACGTATTTCCATACAGTGTATAGTTTTGCTTATTTTACATTTAATTTCTATTTTACAATGAATACTACTTGTAGTGGGTGCAATTATAGGGTTGCAAAACCTATTAAATGCAATCTGTGTGGAATTGCAGCTCATCCGAGTTGCCTATCTCGGACTGGGCATCCATTCAACAAAGGAAGATTCTTAAGCTGTAAAAGCAATGTTGAATCTCGTTCGAGCAATATTTCCAATATTTCTAATTTTTCGAGCTCTGCAATTACCAGTTTGGTAATTCGTGAGATAATTAGAGAGGAGCTTAATGTTCTGAGAGAGGACATAAAAAGTCAAATTAAGAAACTTGAAAATGATATCATTGCTATCAATGATAGAGTTTCAAATATGGAAGAGAGTTTAATTAATTCAAATAACTCATCAAATTTAGCCGTTGAGTACAATGAT
>NW_014570016.1:36255-38741 GCF_001313835.1 Polistes canadensis
TTTTTCTTTTTTCTTTTTTTTTTGTAATCATTATTTTGTTATAATCTCTACTTTGTATTTTATCCTGATCTCATTTATTGTATCTTTTTCTTTTTTTGTACTAGTGGGTTTATCCCGTAAAATAAATAAATAAATAAATAAATAAATAAATACCAAATTTTGTACTAATCCGTTTGTGTTCAACCGTACGGTCTTCTTACAAGTTGAGGACACCCTATGTATACATACATATTACGTATTTCTCTGCATATGTGTTCTCGGAGCTCATCGAGACGAACCGGTAAGGACATCTGGTCACTGCCAGCAATACCATACTTGCTCGACAGTTCGTAAAGAATTGGATGCCTGATGTAATCGTCCTGAAAACAAATTCGAACATATTCTCAATTATACGTGGTAAGTAAATTTAAGTGGTAGTTCTTATATTTTGGGTATTTTAAAATTTTTATACTTTCAAAGTCACTCATATGGTTCATAATAAAAAAAAAATATTCTGTGAGTTTCAAGTATTTGTTTTAATTTTAATCTTTGCTACAAAGTGATTTAAGTGTACTCATCTAAATAATAACATGGAATTTTTTGGCAATTTTTTATTCCGGCCAAAAAAATTGATTAAAAGATTTGAACCTTTATAGATTTTATCTTCATAATAGTAGATATCTCATAAATTATTTACAGATTTTACCGTATGAAGTTTGTCGGTATTTACGATGCGCGGGCACAGCGATTTGAAATTAACTGCATGAAGTAAGTTCATGAATCTCCCTTACATTTAGTATGGACTGATATCTATATTTTGACATTTCTATATACACAACACGTGTTTTATATCGATACAAATAAAAATTATTTATGTGTTTTGAAGTTATTTAATTATTACATACAGTGGTGATTGATATTAAATAACTGAGAATATTTTCTCAAATATCTTCACAAAAATTGATTATTTTTGAATATTAATAAGAAAAGTCTTTTTTGAGGTTAATTGAGGTATGTATTAGGTTGGCAAGAAAGTAATTGCGGATTTTGATTATAGATGTCTCACTCCCATTTTTATAATGCTCGTTAATGTTATGATTTTCTTTTTATTATATATGTTAGCTGTAATCCTTACTTAACGTTATGAAATCATTGCGCAGATATTATCTTAATGTTTTTTCTTTATTTGAATATTAATATGAAGTGCAAAAATGAACATTTTCGCCATATCTTGCTTTATTATATCCTTAAAGGAAAGAACGCAAAGCAAGCCGCAAAAAAGATACGTGATGTGTATGGTAATGAAGCCCTTAAAGAAAGGCAATGCTAAAATTGGTTTGAAAAATTCTGTTCTGGAGATTTTTCTCTTAAAGATAATCAACGTTCAGGTCGACCAGTTAAGCCGAATGAAAATGAAATTAAAACCATCATCGAAGCAAATCGCCACATAACTACATGGGAGGATGCAGAGAAGGTAAATGTTTCACATACAACCATTTAGAATCATTTAAAACGTGTTGGGCTCGTTAAGAAGCTGGATATTTGGGTTCCGCACGATTTGAAAGAAATTCATCTGACACAGCGTATCAACGTTTGCGATTTTTTGTTTAAACGCAATGAATTCGATCCGTTTTTAAAACGAATCATAACTCGAGACGAAAAGTGGATTGTATACAACAATGTCAATCAAAAACGACCGTGGTGCACGCCTAATGAGTCATCTCAAACCACTTCAAAGGCAAATATCACACAAAGGAAGATTCTGCTCTTAATTTGGTGGGATTGGAAAGGTCCGGTGTATTTTGAGCTGCTTCCAAAGAACCAAACCATTAATTCGGAGGTCTACTGTCGGTAACTGGACAAATTAAATGTAGCAGTCAAGGATAAGCGACCAGAATTGGTCAATCGTAAAGGTTTCATTTTCCACCAGGACAATGCTAGGCCGCACACATCTTTGGCCACTCGGAAAAAATTGATGGATATTGGTTGGGAATTAATGTTACACCCACCATATAGGCTTGATCTTGCACCATCGGATTACCACTTATTTCGATCTCTGGACAACTCCCTCCGTGGTAAAACTTTTAATGATGATGACGCTGTAAAATCGCACTTACTTTAGTTTTTGGCCGAAAAAGATCAGACTTTCTACGAGCGTGGAATTTTCAAGTTGTCAGAGAGATGGCAAAAGGTCATCGAACAAAATGGACTAAACATCATAGATTAAAGTTCATTACAAGTAAAAAAAAAAACACTTTTATTTTATGAAAAAAAATCCGCAGGTACTTTCTTGCCAACCTAATATTATTATTTATTTATTTAGTATTTTCTCTCGTCCAAAATTATAATTTTTGATAATAAAGTTTCATAGGGAACTTGGACATGAAAAGAAGTAGAACTTAATTWAATTGAGTTGGACGTTTCGTCCCTTTATTGGGACTTCTTCAGCAACTGGAAAATTTATTTTCTTATACATTTCTTATTACGATACATGCGTTTTATACAAT
>NW_014570016.1:40693-41678 GCF_001313835.1 Polistes canadensis
TTAATCTATAAAACAAATTAAAATAATTATACGATAAACATATCTGTTATGTTAATACAAAAAACAAATTTTTATAAAAATATTTCATAATTTTCTATTTCTTTCGAATTTTTATTTACACTCAGAGTAACTATGACTGCAGCTGCTAGATCTCATCGATTTAACGAGATCCCCCTATTGGAGGTTCAATCGTTAGAATCTCAGCAAACTGTTAAAGTTATCATCATTGTGTATAAATTATTATTCTCACCCTCTTTTACAGGTACCAGAATTATTTTTCTACGGAAACCTTCCCCTCACAAATAGCCAATGAAATTTGTTAACTTTAAACACCAATCTTCCCTGGAATCAAACCCAACCAACGGAACGGGTCACCCATCCATCTCCTAATCGTGACCAGAAGCTGCTTAACTTCGATGATCGGATGGAGACCCATAATTCAACGTGACTAAACCTTTTGGATACTTTCGTATAAATACTAAATTTATATAAATACTGATTTTAAGACTTCGAAATTACATACACATATTTGAGCAAACAAATCCCAAAACTACCATGTTATTAAAATTTAAACAATATCAATTTTTATTCCTAATTTGTGCCCAATTACAAGAAATTAGGTTATATCATCTACATTCAATTAACATTTTCATTTTTATATTTTTATATTTTTATATTTTTTTTTATAATAGCATTACTTTTTTTTAAATTTATTAGCCATTACTTTATGAAAAGCATCAATACAAACAAATGTGTAAAAACAATTTTTAAAAAGCATACTTTACAAAAACTCAATTTTTCCTTTTAAAAATTTGCTTACATAACATAGATGAACATAGATGATATAGCAAATTTACGCGCACACCCGTGCGCGCATGTATGTGTATCCGAGCTATAGAGAAAATATTTGCAAGGGGAGAGATGTAAGGAAAATATTTCTATTATAATAAAAATTAAAAATTCAATATTATATTATTTTTATATT
>NW_014570016.1:41690-53967 GCF_001313835.1 Polistes canadensis
TAGTTATGTGTATATGCTATTATATATTATATTACATATATACGGGATGTCCCATATAACTCTTTTCAAGATTTTTCAAGTACTTGCTATAACCTGATAAAAAATACTTAAAACAAAAGTTGATCAATTTTTGATTGATTATACATTACAATAAAAAAAAATTCTAAAAAATTTTTTGTTTATGTTTTCTAAGACTACCTTTATAGGCTTTATAGGCTACTTTCCCCCTCTCCCTCTTGATCAACCAAATAATTTGTAACGTCAATGTAGTACAAAGATTCAATTACTTTAAGAGCGTATGAAGCATACATCATGATTTTTTTTTCATTTATGCCCTTGGAAAATTAGCAAAATTCAGTGAGGCAGAATTTAAAAATCTGCAGAGACGCTCGAATCAAATTACTCAAATGATATAACAAATGCAGTTAGTCCAATGTAGTTAATAATATTTCTACGATGCTTAGGGAAGAAATTGTTCCAATTTCAAATATAAAAGAATTTGCGATGCTGTTAATAGTTAAATATTTCACAACTCTTTAAATTTTATTTAAAAAATATATTACCGCTTTATTTTTATTTTTAACTTTGCCGATTACCGTGGCAGCAACAGAAAAATCCTTCTCACACACTCAAAAATAAAAAAAGATAATAAAAAATTATTTAGAAAATTCCAGTAAAAATGAACAATTCCACGAATTTATCTCCTTTAGCAATAAAATCTCAAATTGTAAATGAAATAAACGAAAAAAAAATACAATTAGATTTTGCAGATTTCAAATCTCGAAAAAAGATCTTACATTTTAAAACATTAAATACTAGTATTAATAATGTGAGGACAAAAGATGGTCGACAGTAATGTGTACATACAATAAATATAAAAACAAGAGAAAGTTAAGACGTAGATATTAGAGAACAATCGCTATTACAAGTGCGTATTTAGATATTTTTAGAATAGTCAAAGACGTTTTTCTCGTAACAAAAGCTGAAAAAAATGTTGTTCTTTTTTGTAATGTGTGAAGTGATGAAGAGAATATGAGAGTACTTGTCGGATCGTGGTTATGGCGTACGTGATCATAAACATAGAGATCATAGATCCATTGTTATCCGCGATGGAACGAAGGGGGAGATTTCGAGGAAAAGAAAGAAGGTAAGGTGAAATACGCCAAAAAGAAAAGACAATAGAGGAGGATAGTGTATACATAGATGGAACGAAAAAAACAATAACAGAATTGAGGATAGAGGATTGAAGATTGTTTTTTAGAGTGTAGATAGCATATGTTTGGTGACCTTATGTTAAGAAGTACGACGAAAGATTCTGCTAAGAAGTCTTTAAATAAATATATATAGTTATATRTATAATTCCTTTTCTCTTTTTTCTTTAATTGTTAAGAAAAGCTTATAATAAATATTATAAAATAATAACTATATATAATCTCAAAAAACTTACGATGTTGTAATCAATTATATATTTTATAATAATTGATGTCAGAATATGAATATTTTGGCGWATCTTAACGATGAGAGATGGTAATGAGGAGAAGATATTATAAGAAGGAAAAAAATGCGAGATAAATGGAAATGAGTCGCAAATTTATAAATGTAGTCGGGTGAGCAGATCCGAACACAAAAGTGTAAGCGAGAAAGACAAATCACCTCACATTCGATAAGAGGATCGTTGATTTGTTCTCATCAAAGCTGAAATAATCGCTTACCTGACTTTCAATTGAGCTTTCAAGTTGAGCAGCAGCTGCACCTACAGTTCTAGCAGCTAACCGGCACCAAATTGAGTAACGTAAAAATTGACTGAATATGAACTACCCTTTTGTACAAGCAATTAAACCGTAGACTGAATTTCAATTAACTAACTATACGCGAGAATCCAAGATGGCGAAAGTCGTTGAAAAAAGCCAAAAAGAACATTGCTTCTTAAAAGACTTGTTCACGTTATCTTCTTCTAAGATGGAATGAATGTGAAAWTTGCCGGAAAAGAAGAAGCATGGAATCTATCAAAGCGCAGGCGTGAGCAATGCTCGGTTTTCCTCCTAATGAGTTATACCGGTAGATGCTGCCACCCCTCGGTAATTAGTCGCATTTAAAAGAAAAGGCGGGCGCTTTGATTCTCCAACAGAATATGATTTATAGAGTTATTCCAGATATGAATCTATATGTAGGTATATATATATATCATATTAATTGTTTTCTTGTTATTAAAATAACATTTGTTATTAATAAATGTGAATAATTTTGGAAATATATTCTTTAAGCAAAATAAAAACTTTTTCAACAAATGTAAATCATTTGTAAAAGTTGCATCACACATGAATCTTAGTATAGTATAATAGTATTAATATTAGTATCAATTATGGTGTAAAGATAAAATTTATTTATTATTATTTAATATCATCATTATTAGCTTTATGTAATATTTGAAGAAAAATGAAAAAGAATTATATATAACTAGATATACATTTATTTAAACAGATATAGTAGATAAAGAAAAATGAAATGTAATATGATAGAATTGTAAATGTCTATAATCTCTCGAATCATTAACTAATTATCGTCGTATTTTGTTCTATTTTTCACGTCGTACTTCTTAACACAATTTTGAAACTATACTTCTTTTTGTCATATGATATATTTATATACGTACGCTATACCCCTCTATCGTCTATCATCATTTATTTTCGGCGGATTTCTCCTTTACCCTTTGCGGACAGAGCACTCTTCACCGTCTCGTTCCAGCCGTTCCACGCTGCATTCGCAAGTTTGTACCAGCAAGTGTGTGTCCGCACAAATTTCACCAGTCGCTGATCCGCTTGGTAGCGTTTACTTTGGAAAACATTTATGATCTTACTAACGTAACGTACAGTTACGTCCCGATTGAACGATCGTTTTAAGTAGTAAATTTGCCAGTTTAGTCACCCTGCGTACACCGAATTTAACCGGGATCAGGCGGTTTAGTTTTATGAGGTAAAGAATTAACTGTAGTTCTTGAATAAAATGATAACCTTAATCAATAAAAATATACGTGGAATTAGGAGAGGTTTGAGGTTGTCATTGCAGGAAAAATGATTCCACCGCTCTGGAGTTCAATACCACAATTTTTAATAATAAATTATACTGAGAAAATAGAAACGCAGTGAGTCAGAGGTTAGATCTTCGTGTGGACGCAGTGAATACCAAATAGGAAGAAACGAAGTCGAGAATTTAGAAAACTTATTGGCATTAAATTGATACAAAATTAGAAATAAAATTGAGACCAAATTAAGATAGACTAATCTGTATTTAAACTGTATCTAAAGAGAAGAGAACTGTTGCTAAAGAGAGCTAAAAGAGAGTTATTGTTAAAGAGAGTTAACTTTGAGCACGCAGGCTCTTCTTTTCGTGGCTACCCCACTATGGGGTTGTTCGTAAAATTCAGTGGTGGGACGTAGTAGGAAACACGTGGGTCCTTTTGGTTATTTTTCACATCTGGGACTTATCTATTTCTTAGAAAGTTGAGGTATTTATGATATAAATGGAGATAAGACATATCGGAAGAATTACAAACAAGAATTACAAAAAGGTAAGCGATGGGAGTTTTATGTCGATAGTGCTTCGCAGGTAGCGCAGGTCGGCTAAACATTTGAAGTTTGGGTCTTATGACTCCTTAAACCAAAATAAGTACAGATACGCTTGCCGTATTGAAACTAAAAATAATGTTCTTAGTTATCGCTGTGAATTTCGTTTTTATCGACAGAAATTAAAGATTCATTTTTATTTCCAATAATTAGTTTTGCATATTTCTTATAACAACTATAGGATTAAGTTTCGCTTGTCTTTTATTCCCGCTATTGAACAAGAAAAAAAACGGAGAGTGGAATAATTAATAAAAGATCAGGCGGTAGGCGCGTGAGTGTCTTTAAGGTGGAAAAATATAATATAAAAAGTAGCAGGACGTCACAGTACTTATGAATTAGTAGATGTATAAAATAAAATTGTAAGATTTTTTAAACATTATCTTATATTGTTTACAGATTGTAATTAATCAACGTTTGATATCGTTTAAATCATTCTCTATCATGCAATCCCGGTTTTCTGTCGCATATACGAAGTCTCTTTTCAACAACCTGGAACTTTTCGGTTAGAACAAACTGCATAATCCTTGTGTTTCCGCTGGGGATGCAGTGTAATTATATGCAATGTTTCATTTAATAATAAAATGAGGTCAAGCGTGGTTTAAAACTGCATCTTTATTTCGTGGTGTCTTGAAAGATGATTCGTGTTATTTACATTTAGCAAGAAGAGACAGAATACAAATCTGATCCGTGTTTAACATTTGCTTTTCAACGAAAGTACAATAACTTTCACTTTTAGTTTTTATTTTTGACCAGATTCCTTTACAAAGAGTCTCACACGATATTGTAGTTCAAGAGGTTAAAAATAAGAATTAAAAATTTAATTCAAACTTAACTAGACAGTACGATACATGGTATATTTGTGCAATCAAATTTTTCGACCAAAAAGTAAAGCTATAAGAAAAGATGTAACAATATCTGCAAAAGATAAAAACTAGTGTTAAATTCCTGAATAGAAATTAAAAACCTAACAAATATGTCTGAACATAATGAGTACATTCACATAAGTTTCACAGGGAATTTTGGACGGTTATTAAATCTTTATGAACGATTTATTTTAAACCAGTTGTACGTTTCGTCCCTTTCTAGGGACTTCATCAGCAACTAAAATTTTTTATTATGACTTGTTAATCAATGTACAAAACATTACAATAAATTAAAACGTTATTTTTTTTCTACCCCGATCGTTACATTTAACGAGTCAATATACATTTTATCTTTTTTTCAGAGTCATACATTTCAACTACACTTAACATTTTACAATACAATTTCTTCCTAAACACCTTTATATTATCACACCTAATCAAATACTACTGATTTTATCTAGACTAGTGTTTAATAATCTAGGTATCTTCAGTATTATGATGTCCTCTATTTATGTGTCCTGTTATGATAATTAAATTTTTAAATTTCGTTATAGATGTTATTTAAATTATTCGTGTCTGTTCTGTATTTAACTGTATTGTTATTTATTATGTGGTAAATTTCGCTTATATTTCTTTTGTACCAATTGTCTCCTCTGTCTAAAATGGTTGTTTCTTCAAATTTGAATTTATGTCCTGTTGTGAGATGATGTGCAGCTAACGCTGTGGTATTAGTTTTATTTACATTTGTAGGTTTGCAGTCATTTTTATGTTGGTTTAATCTTTTTTTTAATTTTTGTTTGGTTTGCCCTATGTAACATTTGTCACATTCACATGGTATTTTGCAAACTAAGTTTGATTGTTCTAGTTTATCAACCTTGTCCTTTAGTTTTGTAAATATTGAATTTATTTTTACTTAGTTATAAAATACCAGCTTGACATTAGTATTTTTGAAACGTTTATTTATTCTATTTGACAAAGGTTTGATAAACGGGAATCTGATAATTTTGTTGTTGTCTGGTTTTTTTTCCTGTTCTTTAACTAATCTAAACTTATTAAACACCATGTGTATGAGACTCGTTGGGTAATTATTATTTTTTAAGATTAGTTCTATTCTTTTCTTATTTTCCATATGGAATTTCTTACTACTTAATGTCAGTGCTCTAAATAATAAACCTTTAATGACCCCAATTTTTTGGCTCATTGGATGATTCGAATTATAATTTATACATCTACCAGAGCTTGTAGGTTTCACATACCAGTTTGTTACAATGGAACCGTCTTCATTTCTTATAATGTTCATATCTAGGAAGGGTAAGGTTCCATTATTTTCTACCTCCATTGTGAATTGGATCTTATTATTGACACTATTGAAGGTCTTCAGTGTTTGGTCCATTCCATCTTTAGGTATTGCTGTGACAACGTCATCAACATAAACCTTCAGGAAAGGAACTGGAAAGGGTAACATGCCTTCAATCTTTTTTAAGATATAATTCATCACTAGATTGGGTAGCACTGGGCTCGCTGGATTACCCATGCTAGAGCCATCCATTTGTTGGTAAAAAGACCCGTTGAACTGGAAGTAGCTCGATTCAAAACAAAATTGTATTAGTTCCACCAAGATATTCTTCGGGACTTTTATGGATTTTGCTAGTTCTTTCCAATCTTCATTGATTGTTTTTAATACCAGTTCTTTTGGAATGTTGGTAAAAAGGGAGATTACATCTAATGACACAAGTATGTATCCTTCTGGTAATTTTGTTTCTCCTATAAACTCCGCAAACTCAAACGAATTCTTGATGGAAAAGACAAGTTTGTTTGAGATAGTTTTTGTTAACGTCTGATGTACAAATTTTGCTAATTTATAGCACGGTGACTCTATGGAACTCACAACCGGTCTTAAAGCGCATTCTTTTTTGTGAGTTTTCCTTAATCCATGCAGTTTTGGCGCGACTGAATTATAAGATCTCAGGTTTTTTCCCATTTCTTCTGAGATGATGGATTCATTTTGTAATTCGATTATTTAATTATTCGCCAATTTTTCAAATTTGTTGGTAGGATCCTTGCTTAATATACTGTAGGTGTTTCTATTTTCCAACAGTTTTTTCATTTCTTTGATGTATTCCTCCTTTTTCATGATAACTGTGTTGTTTCCTTTATCCGATCTTGTTATTATTAAGTTCGGATTCTGTTTCAAGAAACGTTTTGTTGTTAGATAGTTTTCTTTTGTTTCATTCTTCCATAGTTTTTGGTTTTTATTGTAATAGTTCGAAATTATTCTCACCGCTTTTGACCTTACATTATTTTGTTCATCCTTTATTATTTTTGTGTCAACATTTTCGATGTTAATATTTTTTATGCCTTTTTCTAGATCTTTTATTAAAGTGCCTACTGGCACTTCTTTAGGTCTTAATGGAATACCATATCCTGGTTCTAGGTTTAGTATTTTTTCTACTTCTTTCGGTAGCCTTACATCCGTAAAATTAAATACACAAGTATTCTGACTATTAATATTGTTATTGCTGTGTGAGTTATCTTTTAATAAATTATTTAATTTTTTTATGTTATTATCTTTTATGTTTTTAAATTTATATTCGTATTTTTGTTTAAAAAATATTGTGCAATTTGTAAAATCTTTCATTGTTAATGTCTTTTCTAAATAATTACATGTGTTTTTTTCCATTGTTCTAATTTTTCTAGCTGTGATCTTTATTTCTAAATTAACGATCTTCTGTTTAAGAGATTTGATTAAAATATCCGTTTCTCTTATATACGGATGTGATTCTGCTTGTAGGGCATTTAAACATTGTCAGCATATAAAAATCGACTCATATTCTTATTAAATTGTAAATATAAACAAGTTTATCCTAGACATATTCTAAACAATTTAAAATGTATTTTGACTCGTGAACTGTAACGATCGAGGTATAAAAATAACGTTTTAATTCATTGTAATGTTTTGTACATTGATTAACAAGTCATAATAAAAAATTTTTAGTTGCTGATGAAGTCCCAAGAAAGGGACGAAACGTACAACTGGATCGAAATAAATCGTTCATAAAGATTTAATAACCGTCCAAAATTCCCTGTGAAACTTATGTGAATATTATAGTTCTAGACAAGAGTATCAAAAAATGAAATATAATGAGTACATATTCAACCTCTAGAACACAGTAACATAATTATTTTTTGTTTTTGGTTTCGATTTTTAAGGAGATTTGGAAAATAAAGGAAGAAACTCCCGCGAAACATGAAATTAACGCATGTGATCATTTTGATATAAACTAGGAAGTAATTTTTACGAATTTAAAAATTTCTTACAATTACTAAGACAATTTGTAATTTTAAAGTTTTATTGGGATATATTTATTCATATATATTTTATTTATAAATATCTGTAGAAAACAATTAGCGTTTTGAATTAAACGGAGATTACTTTATTATATTTGGAAGATATTATTTTATAAACATCTTTACGTTTTGGTATTTGATCATTTTTTCTCTTATAGACAAGACTCGGTTAGTAAGATATTTTATTCTTTGGCCCATTGTTTATTAAAATAACTGCATTTATTCCTTTTTGTTTTCATCATTTTTACTATTGTGCTGCTGTAAAAAGTGAAATAGAATTTCTTCTCTTTTACATTTTTTATTTTTTTACATAAGTAAGAAGCAATTTCTATTTCAAAGACTACGAAACTAGATTAATTCTTGCTTCTCGTATTATACAGAATCTTTTAATTATTTATGCTACATATTTTTGAAGTTAAGAGTTACATATATAATAGTCAAGCATTTACTTCTATTAAATTGAATATCGATAGAATATGGTGCAGTTATCTTATTCTTTTCATAAAATTTTGTTGTTGATATTTTGCTTTTAATATGTCGGCTAGGTCTAAAAACCGTTCGTGATATTATTATATAATCTTTTCTTCGAGCGTTTTACGTCAATATTTTTATCGATTTTTTGTCCTATCTCTTTATTATATTATTTGTTGGCTGTACTGCACCTTAATAATTATATAGGTTCATATCCATATCTTTTAATTTTTTTCATAGCAAGACGATGTACATTTGTTTGAGTTCTTCATACTATCTTTTTTTTTTTTCTTCTGTATCAGAAAAACACTAAATTTTATAATTGGTTCGTATAGTTTGTGTTTTGAGTTTTTATATTAGTGAATTTTTATTAGTATCTTGACCCGTGTATATTTTAAACTGAATGCAGCATCCTGATTTTGATTCATACAGTTTATAAAATTTTACTCCAAAAGCGTGCTCTTTTCAATGGATTCTACTGCTTATATGACATGCAGCCTGTATACTTCATTAGAGATTCATCTAATAACACATATTCTTCGGGACTGTAATAGTCTTAAATTTTTCATTTAAATAGTCGATCATATTTCGCAATTTATATAAAAGACCATTATTGTTGTCTACAATTTCGTTGTTAGTGAAATGTAAACAGCGAGAAAGTTGGACAAATCTCCAAAATGGCATTGTTTTTCGGAAAATGGTATCCTCAATTATGTTTCTGTTAGACCAATAATATTGAACATTTCATTTTTTCACTCGTAACATCAAATAGATGAAACAAAATAAACAATTATTTCATTTATATTTTTACCTCTTACATTATCTTCAAACTTTTTTAATTTCCGAATTTCATCTTACAATTAGATGGTTTGACTCGCGTAATGATTAGATTCTTTCGTAACGATTTTCCAAAAGTATTGTAACAGTTACCATTTGTAAAGCAAATGACATTTTGTTCAACTATTATGTTTATTCCAGAAATTCGTGAATATTGCCATATTTTGCTTATATTTTCAATGTCTTTCCATATACATTCCTTAGAGATATAAGATTAATTTCGCAATCCTTATTTTTACATTCTTCCTTGTTATCAGATATGATTTTACATTGCTTCCGAAGTGAAAAAACAATTTCATAAAAATCGCTATTACTATCTTCATTATCTGTAGTAATTACTCGTTTTCATTGAATATTTTTAGAAATAATATCACAAAGATAACTATCACTTTTCAATTTACAATTTAATAACAAAAATAAAATAAATTAGTAAGCATGAAAAAAATTTTACAGTTTATTCAATAATTGTTTGGTAATTTCCCTTAGAAATAAAAGGAAAAAATACAAAAAAATGGAAGCAAATATATGTAAAAGATTATATACAGTGGGCAACAATAGTATTCGTACAATAAGTATACAAAAAGAAAAAGATCTGTATTTTCGACATTATTAATTGTAATATAATATATATGTTGGCATGTTATATATGTTAACATTAGTAGCAAGTAATATAAATAAACAAAAGTTGATTATATATAAATTGTTTTAAATTTAATTCTGAAATTTTATGTAAATAAAAGATTATTTTAAAAAAATGCTCTGGTATTTAGAAGAAGTAGATATTATTAATTTAAAAAAATTTCAATAATTATGGGTTTATTGTTTTGAATTGTCAGTATTATTTTTTTCCTTTTCTAGTTTTTATTTCATTCCTTTTAATATCTACAGCACTTTTACACTTTAAGTAAACCTTAATATATTAAAATATATACATATTTTAATATGATTACATCAACATGCAACTATCCACATACGCAACATCCACTTTTTTTTTTAACGATTAATAAAGTTTTAAGCATACTCATATCCCATATACATTTTAAAATATTATGTTAAAAATAAATATATATAAAATAGTATGTTAAAAATTAATACAATTGTAGTAATTAACATTGCAGACGTTTATCTTGCAATTGTGCATGTCGCATTTGTAATATACGATTACGTTCAGCTTGTCTGTTAACATCGTCAATAAGAGCATTGACTCTCCTCGGAACTGCTGCTTCCTCTTGATTTTGTAAAAATTTATATGTCGAAAGTTCCAAATGGGCTTCTCCTATTTGTTCCCACGAGTCGTGTAATTGTTTAATTAAGACTTGTGCCCTGGTCTAAAAAAATATCATGTTAAGATTGTAATTAATGTCAATATTTAACTATACATTTAACTATATACATTAAATAATTACTTGATATCCTGCTGTTAAAATTTTCAATTTGTTTTCCATTCTAGCAGCTTTCTTAGCTTCACCAGTCATATGCATCCGATTTTCTTCTAATTTTCTTTCACAAGCTTCTACTCTATCTTTTTGGGAGGCTAAGGTTGCTCTTGTATACCGCTTTTGTGTTTCCAAATATAATATCTCCGATAAAGATTCTTCCCATACCGTTGTATATGCATCTAAACTTAAATCTCCATGCGCCATACCATCCTTAACAACATTCATTTCATCGGTGAGTAATTTTTTCGCTGCATTCAATTCCTCTTCCTCAAAATTTATATAAGGATGTTGTTCGAGATACGCTTGTGCTTGCGCTAAAGAGTTGGAAGCACTCTTTCTATTCTGTTGCATAGGATTTTGAAGCGCATCATATTGCATCATTGTAATCATTTCCCTTTTAATTARCTCTTCTGCTCGTTGCATATCCGTTAGTGGAGTATCCATGAAAGGCYTTAAAATATTCATGTTAACGTCAACTGGCCTTGGCAAATTCCGTTGTATAACTTGTGATCTACGAGCGAATTCCCTTTTCTTTTGTTCCAACAATTCTTGTTGTTGTCTAACATCTATATCAGCTTGATCTTCAACTATGCCATTTGCAGGATTAGAGGTATTTTCATCTATAGTTTCATCGTCAGGAACAACTATTTCGTAATCGTTACGTGGTGTTGGCAATGCTATCAAACCTGCACGTAATTGTTCTTTAGCTTGTTTCTGTATCACTGGTGTTTCTGATCCAGAAATACCATCGTCGGGATTAATGCTAAGTTTATCACGAATTGGTGTTGTCAAAACTCCATTTTGCTGTCRTGAAGATGCTGGTGTATTAAACGAATTCAAGGGTGTTCCATCGCTACGCTGAGAACGGAAAGGAGTTGCTAGAATAGTATTTGGAGTTGCAATAGCATTTGTTACAGATACAACGCCAGAAAAATCAGAATTATTTAATGATGTGTTTAAGCCTCCTTTCAACAGAGTATCAACATGTGTCAGGGTCATAACATTTTGAGCTTCTTGAAGAATTTTATCTTGCGCAGCTGAAAATCTGGGAGTTACAGCAACATTTGTTGGAAGAGAATAATCAGCTAATAAACTATCCGATAGTGTAATTCCACTTTCGGTAGCAACTTCACGTGCAACCTCTGATGCACGTCCAAGTTTAATCACTTGTTGTAACTCTTGATCAGAGATCTGTGGTTCGGGTAAAACAAGTTTACTTCTTTTCTTCACTGGTTCTTCATTATTAAGCATTCCCATTGGAATATCATTTTCTTTTTGCTGCTTCAGTTTTTGCTTATCTTTTCTACGTTCCATTTCTTCTTTTTCCTGCTTATGATCTCGATCTAATTGTTGTAGTCTCATTTTATAAAAGTCTATTGCAAGTGGATCTATRTGTTCCTTAGAAGTATCATAAAATCCTAAAGCAGGGCGTTTTTCAAAAGGTATTTCAGAATTATAATTAGGTTTACGAATGCGCTTATTCTCTTGCAACACTGTGATCCCAGCAGCGCGTAGTTCCCTATGCTTTTGCAAAGCTGCGAGCCTACGTGCTTCTTCTAATTGCTTTTCGCGAGCTTTTCGTTTAGCTTTTTTCCCTTGAGTATTCGCGAGTCTTGCACGAGCCTCGGCCAACATTTCCAATTCATCCTCGTCCATATCTTTAGGATCAGGCCTGGCAGGTTTTGTCTCAGGATTA